>NW_022982793.1:0-22353 GCF_902652985.1 Pecten maximus | reverse complement strand
AGATAACAAACTTCAATTTGACAAAATCAAAGATGGCTGCCTGTCGGCCATGTTGTTTTCTGATCGGTCCCAAAATGCAATATGCATATCTAGGCACCAAGAGGAACCTACATATGAAATTTGAGAAAGATCCCTTCAATACTTTCTCAGAAATAGAGATAACAAACTTCAATTGTCAAAATCCAAGATGGCTGCCTGTCGGCCATGTTGTTTTCTGATCGGTCCCAAAATGCAATATGCATAACAAGGCACCAAGGGGAACCTACATATGAAATTTGAGAAAGATCCCTTTAATACTTTCTCAGAAATAGAGATAACAAACTTCAATTGACAAAATCAAAGATGGCTGCCTGTCGGCCATGTTGTTTTCCGAACAGTCCCAAAATGCAATATGCACAACTAGGCACCAAGGGGAACCTACATATGAAATTTGAGAAAGATCCCTTCAATACTTTCTCAGAAATAGAGATAACAAACTTCAATTGTCAAAATCCAAGATGGCTGCCTGTCGGCCATGTTGTTTTCCGATCGGTCCCAAAATGCAATATGCACAACTAGGCACCAAGGGGAACCTACATATGAAATTTGAGAAAGATCCCATCAGTACTTTCTCAGAAATAGCGATAACAAGAATTGTTTACGGACGGAGGGACGGACGGACGGAGGGACGGACGGACGGACCACGGACCACGGACCACGGACGCAGGGCGATTTGAATAGCCCCCCCCCCCCCCCCCCCTGTTCCCGCCCCTCTGCACACCTACAAAGTTAACACTATTTTATTTGTTTTCCTTTTATTCATTATAATATACATAAATAAAGTCAAGAAATTTGTCTTGGGGTAGGTGATTTTGATGTGAGTTATGTAGACAGGTTGGGAGAGGGGAGTCACTTTACCATGATTATGGTTAAAATATTTTTTTGTGGATTTAATTTTTTTCACTTAATATTTTTCAATAAACCTCAATTCTTTAATCTATACATTTAAAAAAATTTAATTGAATCGTTATCAGTGAATTTAATGTGAGTCATGTAATGAGGGGGAAGATGGAGGGGGGGGGGGGGGGGGGGGTCACTTTACCATGGCCATGGTAAAATGACCCCCCACCACTCCCGCCCCTCTACACACCTACAAAGTTAACACTATTTTATTTGTTTTCCTTTCATTCATTATAATATCCAAATAAAAATAATTGAAGTAAACTACTGAAAGTTTGGCAAAAAACTATTTCTTGATGGAGGGGGAGGGGGTCACTTACCATAGCCAATCCAAATCATGTTGCTGTTAATGTATAGACCTGCTACGACATGAAATGATCTACCCCAATGCAATTCTGTTGATACTTCACGATCTGATGTATAGAATAATACTTATTTAACCAAAATTTTCAATAATTTATTTCAATTAATTAATCAATCTATATGTGAGAACATAAAGCATCTACAAAATGTTTGGATGTTAACATTATAACAACAACAAGTGATGTTAATGTGAGTCATGTGAGGAGTGGGGGAAAGCGACCCCCCTTCCTTACATAACTCACATCAATATCAATTATCTCAGGCCAATTTAGATTTGTTATTATGTATAGATTAAGGAATTAAGGTTTATTAAGAAAAAAGGGTAAATATTTTATTTTATTATGGATATAGTAGCGTAGTAAGTAAAATTGATTAATATGTTTTATCAATTTTAATGATTACACTACCATATCACACATACATGATCACATCAAAACATTTTCTTAGACAAATCTTGTTTTGTTATGATGGATAGTTTAAGGAATTGAGTTTTTTTAGGTCACATGAGACGAAGTCTCAAGTGACCTATTCTAATCGCCTTTGTCCGTCATCGTCCGTCGTCCGTCGGCGTCCATAAACTTTTCACATTTTCGACTTCTCCAAAACCACTGAACAAAATTGAAATGAAATTTGGCAGAAAGTTTCTCGGGATGAAGGTCAACCAAAATTGTGAATTATATGGTCCCCATCCCCCAGGGGCCTGAGGGGTGGGGCCAAAAAGGGTCAAATTGACAAAAACTTCAAAAATCTTCAAAAAGCTTCTTCTCTACTCTCAGATATGGTGGAGTCAAACACTCTTTATAGATGAAAGGGTCTTGTGGTGCTTTACCAAAATTGTGAATTGCATGACCCTAGGGTCTCACGTTTGCCCCTTGGGAGGGGGTAAACTTTACTATAGTTTATATAGGGAAATCACATTTTTGACTATTATTTGTTGGATTTGTATTGGAATTCATTCTAACTTGGTTCAAATTATCAGCATGGGATGACAGTTTGATGGTATGTACATGTTGGCCCTAGTTGACCTCCAGGGGCTGGTGGGTGGGGCCAAAAAGGGTCAAATTGACTAAAATTTCAAAAATCTTCTTCTCTACTCTCAGATATGGTGGAATCAAATACTCTTCATAGATGGAAAGGTCTTAAGGTGCTTTACCAAAATTTTGAATTTAATGACACAGGGATCTCGCGGTTTGCCCCTGGGGAGGGGGTAAACTTTACTATAGTTTATATAGGGAAATCACATTTTTGGCTATTATTTGTTGGATTTGTATCGGAATTTATTCAAACCTGGTCAACATCATCAGCGTTAGATAACAGCTGATATAGTACACATATGTTGGCCCTGACTGACCCCCAGGGGCTGACAGGCGGGGCTAAAAAGTGTCAAATTGACTGAAATTTCAAAATCTTATTCTCAATACCTATATAAGATAGAATCAAAAGTTTTTCATAGAAGGAATGGTTTTATGGTGTTTTACTTGAATTGTGAATTTCATGACCCTGGGGTTTCACATTTGCCCCTTGGGAGAGGGTAAACTTTGCGATAGTTTATATAGGGAATTCATATCTTTGACAATCATTTGTTTTGTCTATTTGAATTCGTTTTAACTTTCTTAAAATTATCAGCAAGGGATGACAGCTTAATATGCACATGTTGGCCCTGACTGACCCCAAGGACTGATGGGTGGGGCCAAAAAGGGTCAATTAAATTAACTGAAATATTTCAAATCTCAGGTGACCTTTAAGGCCCGTTGGTCCTCTTGTTTTTTTTAAAATATTTTGTGAAAAAAAGTCAATCACAAAAATGGCCATGGTGAAATGACCCCCCCCCCCCCCCCCCCCCCCTTACATGATCACATCAAAAACTTATGAGATCAATTTTGTTTTGTTTTGTTATAATGTATAGGTCAAAGATTTGAGGTTGACCAAAAAAAATGTCAAAATATCTTGTTTCGTTATGGTCAAAAAGTAGTGGAAGGGAATAAGCGGGGGAGGGGGGGGGGGGGGGTCACTTTACCATGAAGAATGAAGGAAAACAAAAAAAAAACTACCAGAGGGTTTACAAAGAACCCGGGGAACAGAAAAAAAAAATGCAACCGAATGAGGCTGAGGAAAATTAAAAAAAAAAGAGGAAAGAAGAGAAAAAAAAAAACAAAACTGGTAGGGAAAAAAAAACTAAAAAAAGGATACAGAGAATGAAAAATTTAAAAAAAAATAGTAATAAAAAAGGTACAGTGAGCAAGTTGACAGGAAAATAACCAAAAAACCCCCCCAATCCAAAAACCAAACCCAGGGGGAAAAAAAAAAAAAAAAAACCCCCCCCCACAAAAAAACCAAAAAAAAAACCCAAAAAACAAAACCCCCCGGGGGGGGCCCCCAAAAAAAAAACCCCTTTACCCAAAAAACCCCCCCCCCCCCCCCCCCCCCAAACACCCCCAACCACACCCCCCCAAAAAAACCCCCACCCCTTTTCCCCCCCAAAAACCCCCACCCCCCCCCACCCCCCCCCCCCCCCAAACACCCCCCCCCCCCCCCCCCCCCACCCCCTTTCTCCTTACATGTACATGATCACATCAAAAACTTATCTGGGATCAATTTTGGTTTGTTTTGTTATAATGTATAAGTTAAAGAATTGAGGTTGATAAAAAAAAAATTGAAAATTCTACCATGAGGGGGTCATTTTATCATAATGGTATTTTGACCCCGGGGTCATTTCACCATGATTCAAAATACCATGCTACACCGGTACCGGTGGAGGCTGAGGAGAAATTTAAAATGAGTTTTTCAAGATGGCTGCCATGATAGATTTGGACTAACCCGAAAAATCAAAGTACTTGGTCAGGGCCATCTCAATTATTTCAGATAAAATAGAGCTGGATCACTTGTGGAACTTGAGAAGAAGTTTTAAAATATGAAAACCCTGATTGTGCAATCATGTTACAAAATGGCTACCATGGCTGCCATGCAAAAGTTGTTACCAGGTTTGAAAGATAACAAAATTTTGTTGACTCCCCTTCCTTAACATTCAAACCAGTTTTAAACTCAATGGTACCAGTGGAACTGGAGAAGACGTTTAAAATGAGTATTTTTTCAAGATGGTTGCCATTAGCCATCTTGGATTTCGGACTGACCGAAAAATTTTAAATCCCATTTGGATCCCAACTATAATACCATCAGAAGTATTTTCTCTTGGAGAGATTTGATTATTAGCACAAAAGCCCAAAAATAGTTTGATAATCATTAATGCTGTTATACTTTCCATCCTCAAAACTACCTATACTATAATTTTAGGGCATGAACCTTCACATTTCACCTGTCTTAAGTTATATATTAGAGGTCTACAGGAAAATAGCAAATACAAACTAGAACTGTTAGTCAACTAATACCCCGCTACCTCTCATTTGCAACCATGGCATAGCACTGTTGTATTTGCTACCCTCCAAAAAACGTGTACATGTATATGTAATATTCAGCCTAATGAGAAAATATCTAAATATTTCCCTGGCAACGGTTCTGGAAATACCGGATGTCTTAGAAAGTAGACATTAATAAGTTCCATCACTTAAGCAAGTTTGAACATCTAAGGACTGATGAGACATTAGCTAGCACACAAAACCTGTGTATACTGGCTAGGTTACCATGGCAACCAAAATTATATATATATATTTAAACAAGAGGCCAAGGGTCTGTATCTCGATGGTTCCAAAAATATAACCAAAGAAGAGGCCACTGGGCCTTAACGGTCATCTGCGAGTTTTGATATATTTTAGCATATTTGACCCCTGTGACCTTGGATTAAGGTCAAGGTCAATCATTTGAACAGTCTTTATAACCCTTTACCAAAGAATGCTTAAAACCCCATATCAGGTCTGTTAGCCTTTTGGTTATCAAGAACTTGTGTAAAAGATTTTAGCATATTTAACCCTGTGACCTTGAATGAAGGTTAAGGTCATCCATATGAACAAACTTGGTAGCCCTTTACCACAGCATAATATGGACCTAATATCAAATCTCTTGGCCTCTTCGTTATTGAGAAGTCTTTGAAAGATTTTAACCTTTTTGACCCCTGTGACCTTGAATGAAAGTCAAGATAATTCATTTTGACCAACTTGATATCACTTCATCACAGCATGCTACAGACCCAATATCAAGTCCCTTGGCCTCTTGGTTATTGAGTAGACGTCCTATAAAGATTTTATCCTATTTGACCCATATGACCTTCAATGTACGGCAAGGTCATTCATTTGAATCAGCTTGATATCCCTTCACCCCAGCATGCTACAGACCCAGTATCAAGTCCCTTGGCCTCTTGGTCATTGAGAAGTCATTTAAAGATTTTAGCCTATTTGACCTATGACCTTGAATGTAGATAAAGATCATTCATTTGAACCAACTTGATAATCCTTTCACCCCAGCATGCTACAGACCCAATATCAAGTCCCTGAGCCTCTTGGTTATTGAGAAGAAGTCATTTAAATATTTCAGTCTATTTGACCTATGACCTTGAATGTAGGTCAAGGTCATTCATTTGAACAAACTTGGTAGCCCTTCATCCCAGCAAGCTACAAACCCAATATCAGGTCTCTGGGTATGTTTATTATTGGGAAGAAAGAAATTGTTAAGAAGTAAGTCCCTAGAGGTTGGAAAAGACCCTAGGGGATTTTTTTTCGCAACAGGATTGCGTTTATCTCTTGGTGTCCAGCGATGCTATATCTGTTTATGGGGTGGGAATCTCAACGGTGTCAAAATACAAAAAGTTTATAGCAATATAGCAAAAGTGCTCCCTTTAGGCACCGCTCCTCAGCACCCTTGCGGTCATCCACACAATTTGTAGCTTTTGTAGCTAAAAATGCTACCAGTCATATATGAGTGATATTCATTGATTAGTTCCAGAGAAAAAGTCTTTCATAGCAATATAGCCATTTGCTCCATTTTGGCCCTGCTCCTTAGCACCCTAGGGGTCAGCTGGCCATTTGTTGAATTTTGAATCCCAACCCTCTAGGGATGCTACCAGTGAAATATTGGTGATATCTATATATATTGATTACTGTACTTCCTGAAATTTGTTTATAGCAATATTAAAGGCAAATTGATCCTATTTTACCTGTCCCTAAGGCCCCTGGGGTTAGCCTCATCATTTGTATGAATTAAAATCCCAGCTACCTAGGGATTTTACCACTGAAATATAAATGTCAAACATTGCTCAGTCCAATAGAAGTTGTTAATATCAATATTGCCAAATGGACCTCTTTTGACCCCGCCCCTAAGCCCCCCTCCCCCCACAGGTTGCAGCACCCTACTTGTACAGTTTTGAATCCCTATCTCATAGGGGTGTTACCAGTCAAATATGAGTGATATCCATTCTTTAATTCCAGAGAAGTCAATTTAGACAAATTACCCCATTGGCCCGCCCTCAGGCCCCCGGGGGGTCAGCCCCACTATTTGTACAAATATGAATCCCAAATCTATATCAATGCTACCAGACATCTATGAACGATATCCATTGCTTAGTTTCAGAAAAGAAGTCATTTATATCAATTAAGTCAAATCGACCTCCTTTGGCCCCAGATCCCAGGCCCCCGCAGGGTAAGCCCCACCATTTGTACAATTTTGAATCCCCAAACCTTAACGATGCTACAGGTCATTTTTTGTTCAGTTCCAATAAGTAGAAGTCAATTGTTGACGGACGGACAGCAGACGCTGGATGGGTCACCTGAGATTTGAAATATACTTCAGTTAATTTAATTGACCCATTTTGGCCCAACCCATCAATTTAAAGGGTCAGTCGGGGCCAACATGTGGAAACCATTAAGCTTTCCTCCCATACTAATAATGTTAACCAAGCTAGAATGAATCCCAATAGAAATCCAAGAAATAATTTTCAAAAATGTGATTTCCCTACATAAACTATATTAAAGTTTACTCCCTCCCCAAGGGCAAACATGAGACCCCAGGGTAATAAAATTCAACAATTTTGCTAAAGCACCTTAAGACCCTTTCATCTATGAAGAGTGTTTGATTATAATATCTGATAGTAGAGAAGAAGATTTTTGAAATTTCTGTCAATTTGACCCATTTTAGCCCTGCCCATCAGCATATGCTAGTCCTCAAACTGGACATCTCCAGTTTGTCAACATTTGACCCTTGAGAGGTAGGCAGTCCTTTTCAGAAAATAGCAACAATAATTTTTTTATTGATGTGCATATGCAGACAAAGAACAGCCGACTATCTGATGATGATGACCTTATCTTTTTATATTCATCGTCCAATTTTATATCACTTAAGCGTCGGGTGTGTATGGTTGACCGAGCAAATTACGAATGTGTATGTCCAATTTCATATCACCTCAGTGAATGTGTATGGAAGAAAAAAATACAAATTAATACCTTGTGTTGGCTGGTTCTGCTCATGCTCTGTCAAGGACGAATGGCTGTAATAGAAAAAATCAAAGTACTGAAAGTACTGTAGGAGGCGTTAGTCAGATGTAAAAGGAGATATTTGAAATAAAGCAAGAATACAGATTAAACTGATATCAACATAACTAAACATTTCCACTTAAATGTGTCAAACCAACCGGACATAATGGTTTTCACAGTCCTGATGAATGTAATGGTTTAGACTGTTCCGATGTACATAATGGTTTTAACCATCTTAAAAGTTGCAAACCTACTTCTAAAAGTAGTTAAACATTTCTTATTTCAATCAAACCTTTACTTAAAAAGTCAAACATTTTTATTTTTTTCAAATCAACTTCTACTTAGGTACATGTCATTAACATTCATACTTTAAACCATCTTTTATACTTAAGTAGTTCAAAATTTGCATTTATGTGTTTAAAACAAACTTATATTTTATAGGCCTGGGTATTAGAAATGTCGAAACAATATGATATGCATTTCGATAAGTTATAACAATACACGATATGTATTGAAAATACAGGGAGTGCCTGCTACTTTTTTTGTTGAAAGTGTGCGATGTCTTTCAATATCTTGTAAACAAAATTGTTTATTCCTTTCTATTTTGATCTTAGAATAATATCAAAATTAGATTGACGGCTTTTAAAAGTTATTACACTTTTTTTCAACAAAGACCTCATTTTTAAGGACAATTATTTCAAAATTAGATATCAATTCCATCTTTTTTAATAGATCCAATGGCAATATTAACAATAAACTGTGATTTGTGATTTGTTGCTTTTTAATTTACCACCAAGATGTAGATAATAGCCTAGTAGCTATAGGTACTGTATATAAATATACAGCGTTTTACATGCAAAATATTGAAGAAAACTTTCATATTTGATATCAATTCAATATGATTGTATAAGGCCTTTGGGGTGGGGAAAGAACCCTGGGCCTATTTTTACATCAGGATTGTGTTCATCTCTTGGTGTCCAGCAAGATTATGGAGTTGGGATCTGAATGGTTTCACAGATAAAACAAGAGGCCCAGAGGGCCTGTATCGCTCACCTGGTTTTATGAGATATGAAACAAGAATGATGCTTAAGTTTATTTGTCAATATATCATAAGCATTTTATATGGGTACATGTACATTGGTTTATTGTTATTCTAAAAATGTCAATTTAGCGAAATTGACCTATTTTGGTCCCATCCTTCAGCCCCCGGGAGGTTAACCCCAACATTCGTACAATTTTGAATACCCACCCCATAACCATGCTACCATACGAATGTAGGTTTTATACCAAATTGTGCAGTTAATCCATGAAATGAAATTGACTTTGGGTACAACCCCATAGGAATTGCTACCACACCAATATGAGTTATATCCATAACTTAGTTTCAGAGAAACCAATTGAGCCCTTTTGACCCTGCCCCCCGGGGGTCAACCCCACCATTTTTACAATTTTGAATCCCTATCCAAAAGGATGCTTACCAGTCAAGTATGAGCTATATCGATTGCTTAGTTTCAGAGAAGAAGTTATTTACGTCAATTGAGCCAAATTGACCCCTTTTGAGCCAACAATTGAATTGCAATTTATGGATAATTTTTGATTTTGGCAAGAAAACATTCTTTAAAGGGCATGTCTGCATCATTTTTAATAATTTGCCCTTGAAACTTCGCACACACCTTCATAAGAGCCGGTTCTTTAAAATATGAATGAAGGTCAAGGTCAGAGAGATAAACTCAATATTTGTAGCCAGTCACACATGTTACATGTATCTGTTTGCCAAATATCCAGCCTTCGTGTGTATGTGCAGTTTTGGGTCATTTTTTTCATTTTGGTAGGAATTTCTTTTTAAAAGTGCCATATCTGCGTCATTTTGATTATTTGACCTTGATACATTGCACACACCTTTAAAAGGGCTGATTCTTTAAAATGTGACCCAAATTAATAATTTTGAAAGAACTTTGAATTTTCTTCATCATTTGACCCCCATGACTTTGAATGAAGGTCAAGGTCAAATATAAGTATAACATTTGTAGCCAACTATACGTTATCGATGCGCCAAGCATCAAGCCTTCATGTGTATATTAAAGATAAAAGAGCAGAAACCTTTATTCTGCAATTTTGGATTTTTTTTAATTTTGGCTGGAGAAAATAGCTTTATGATTCTTTTCCGAGTGCCATATCTTTCTGTCATATTTTTATCTGATGACAATAAAATATGCACATTCTGTTTCAGTGGACTATGTTCTTTCATATGAAATGAAAAAAATAATCAATAAAAGATTTTTATTTTTGACATTCGAACCCATAACAAGTCGTTGGCCTCGACATTCTCTGACAATATATCATTGAGAAAAGTTTGCCCTAACCACGTGCTAACCAATTTCCAATGAAAATGAAACAAATTATGCTAAAATATGTGTGATGAGTTTCCTATATAAACTATAGTAAAATGTATCCTCTCCCAAGGGAGAATGCGACACATAGGGGGCCATGAAATTAACAATTTTGATAAAGCAGCTTAAGAACCTTTTGTACACCATTCTGCGATATCTTGGTCTTAAGACCGGCGCATGACGACGGATCAAATTATAATGGTGTATATTATGAGCTGAATGTCAAAGGATTGTAAACTCTGTACAAATTGTATTATATTATCAGGCAGTCAGCCTAAATGTATGTTTCATATCTACCATATTAGAAGTTTGATGTTTTGTACGATATATATATATACTGTACTTAATTTTTACACATACATTAAAGGAGTTAGCTACTTTCATAAATTAAGATGTTTTTTCTAGAGTTTGCTAGGCCGGATGAAATATGATCATGAGCAATCAGTATGGTAAATAAGAGATTTGATAAAATGCCTCTCGTAGTCAACCACTCATGATCACTCAACTTCTTTTTGTAGGAGTCAATTATTATATGTAGGAGAATTAAACTCTCACGATGTCTGTTGCACATAAGTACAAAGAAATACATTATCAATTAAGCCGAAATTCACACTTAAGTAGCAATAACACATAATAGTCAAAAATCAATATATGTGATCAGTGATAAGAAACAGTACTTATAAGCATTTTTGGCAATTTATCCTGAAACAGCTATAGCCTTCCATATTTGACATCCCACAGATTGTTGCTTGTATATATATATAGTTTTAAAGGTCAACATTGGAAAAAACCTAAATGGTTATACATGAATTCATAATGAATAGAATTATTGACAAAAAAGTTTCATTTATTTTCACACTTTCTGGAGACCAATAAGGAGATTGATGATCATTTTAAGGGATTTGTTCGTGACATGAAAATCAAACATTTTTAATGAAATTTCAAAAGCAAATATAGATTTATTTTGAAAGTTATGAGGAATATTGATATTTGAGAAAGTCTTATATTATATGGATTTTATATCGATTGCCAATAGATATATACATGTATTTATCATTTTACATGAAAACAACAAAAAGTTGTACTAATAGGTTAAAATGCAATTGGTATACATTTTGTTAATCTACAATTAATTTGTATTGTTTAAATATTCTATGTAATACAAAATTAAACATTTCACAGCTTGGTGCATACAAATGTATATACATATTACATGAAAGCATGTGAAAAGGTTGAATCGTGAGATGAATAATATATAAATAAGACAAGCTGGTTCAATAATAATTTAGCATTTTCATATATATTACGAGTGCGAGTAGCTACTGCAGTAAACCTTATCACAAAAATCCAGATTCTGTATATTGTCTCTGTCGGGGAAGGTACAGCACAAATGACCACCATGACAGATATGTGCTAGTTTTCTTTAATAGTTTTAAAAAATAAACGATCGAATTCCATCACGCCATCACGTAGGTCTACCGATTCATAGATTTGAAACACAGGGACTTCGATCAGTTATCGCAGTAATCCGGAGGGTTCTGGTGTTGATATCGCCTTAAAGCTGATTAAAGTCCGCATATCGTATATAGCAAGATCGTCAGAAAATTCGGACTATAATCGCAGTAGATATTGTGATTTTGTGGTCTGGCCAGGCTTGAACAACTTATCGTAAACAGTTTCGTCCTAAATAAACAAACGCTTATTTCAGTGGGTCAACAAACAGATTTAAACTTTGTAAGCAACTTGCCTTTAATTCATGATGATAGATATTAATTTCTAGCGACAATCATCACACTTTGATGCTTCGTGTGAAGCCCATGTCCACGTGCCTCCATTTTGACAGAGTGCTCGCTCACGCAAACAGACGGAACAAGTGATCGCTAAATATCGGACCAAATCTCATAAAATCTCGTGAACAAACTACCAAGTTGTAAACAAAAGAAATGTTGTTAGCCAAAACCTGGAGGGTATTATGAAAATCGGGAATTTGTTTGCACTTGGTTGTTATGCCGTCTTTATTCCTAGTAGTTAAACAAGTGTCCTCTGTAAGGTAACGTCAGAATCTCGCAGTTATCTCCCTTCAATCAGTATTTTCGATATAAATTTCCAAAAATCGATGCAGGTGTAGATATTTACAAGACATTATTCTTATTGTTTATTCAAAATAGTTCCTGAAATGTTCACAACATTATCAGCATAGTTAATACATTTGTGTGCACATCTACTTTGAATGACGGACTACAATGACGTGCCTCATACATGGAACCAAGCGAATCATTACCCCTAGTTGCAGAAATTACCACAGGAGGTCTCAAATTCCGGGCTTCCGCCGAAGAGAAATTTATACTGAATATACCTTTTTTCATGTAATAGCACTTTATTTGTAGTCTTGATAGTTTTCATAAATGTATATATAGTTCAACTACATCATATATGAACCGAAAGAAACTACAAAATGAACTGTGAAAGGAAATATAACGAAAATGAAAGTGAGAGATTGTGATGTCACAACTCGTAGGTGACTGTAATATGGCAGGCGTAAACGCCTCCATAAAAACACAATATCAAATACTGTAAATAAAACCATTGATAATGGAATGAAACATATGCTGTTTTTCAGTGATTATGAAAATACTGTGTTGTTATTAAAAACCTTAAAAAAAATTCTGTTTGTTTTCAGGATACGTCATGTTTTATGATTTTATCATTTGAGATATAACTATCATTGAAAATTCACACAATAAATACACATCTTTATAGATTTTATTTACTATCCTTGATATTTCAGTTTATAACCTCATCAACTGACCTTGTTATGTTGGTGTTTGCTCTGCTCGCTCCTGGTTTGACAGCAACTGTTGGAAAAATAATTTATAAACAGCCAGTTAACAGATAGGTCAGTTCTACCTGTATTACCAGAATTCCTAATAAGAGGCCCATTGGCATTGACAGTCACATAAGTTTTGAAATATTTCTGTCAATCTGATCCTTTTTGCCGCGCTAATCTTTCAGCTAGAATTGCTAGTTGTATTTCAACACCAAATCCAACAAATGATAGTTAAAAATATGATTTCCCTATATGAATTATAGTAAAGCTTAACCCTTCTCAAGGGGCAAACGACAAACGTGCGAGTCCAGGGTAATGAAAAACATAATTTGGGTAAAGCACCCTTCCATCTATGACTTGATTCTACCTTATTTGGGTCTTCGTTGAGGAGATGTTTAAAATTTCAGTTAATTTTACCCTTTTGGCCCCTCCCATCACCCAAGGGTTTCAGTCAGGGCCAACATGTCCATACCATCAAAATTTTGATAAAGCACCTTAAGACCCTTCCATCTATGACTTGATTTTACCTTATTTGGGTCTTGAGGAGAAGATTTTTGAAATTTCACCCAGATGTAATATACAAATGTATACTTACACACTTTAAGTTTTACAACATCGCCATCTGCTGATTTTCCATTGGCTTCTGCCGTGCATTGGTAGTAACCTTCATCCACTGGTTTGTTTGGGTTTCTTATCACAAGTGTTGGCACTTCCACACTATAAAAGTATTTATGATTGTCAACGACAACTCTTTTCTCTGGTGGTGATCTTTTGTCTCTTTTCCATTCAATACTGTTTGGTACAGGATCCACTTTACAGTCTATGAATGCTGCTTCAGAATCTTCCTGTGTCTCAATTATTTGCTTATGCGTCGAAATAGCCAATTTTTTTGCTAAAAGTAAAATCAAACATTTGTAAAATACCAAAATAACTGCTGCAATTTTGACTAAAAACTATACATGCTTGAGTATAAACTTAACAACTAAATGCAGAACCAAAACAGGTTATGGACAAAACAAAGACCCAATGGGCCTGAATCGCTCACCTGCTATCAAGTGATCCTTTTTATACATTAACGTAATTAAGAAAATGTGTATCACACACCAGACATAAGATATCTGGGCCACGCTGTTATTTGTAAAGGTGTCTTTTAAATATTCTGACCAGTTCAAGTCTTCCAAACTTAAATCATGGACAAAGTCATTCATTTGAACAAACTTCCTAGTCCTTCATCAGAGCATGCTACAAGCCAAATATCAGGGGCCGGTTGTTCGAACGTTCATTAAAAAATAATTATGAATTTAACCTTCATTAAACTTTTATTAAATGTCATGACGTCATTTGCAAAGTTATGATGTGTCACAAACGTTCATTAACGCTAATCAATGATTCACGGCTCACTAAAGCTTAATTAAATCACAGATATTTAAAGATGGTTGGGGGCATCATTAAACCATCATTACTGGAAATGGCGATGAATATTATGTTTTATGTACTTAGAAGACGGCACAGTCAGCTATCCCATCGAAATTTTTGTCTGATGATTATACCGAAAACGAAGTCTGAGCGAGATACCGGTTTTGTCCAGAAGCGATCGTTTTTAACCGTAGATTTAGTAAGAGATTAAATGGAGAGACTTATGAATAGGAGCAAAATATAGGTAACATCACTAAAGTGGTAACTCTGTTTTACTTATATAGTCAGTAAGGAAATACACATGTGTTTCCTTTCATTACTTCTATGTTAACGAAAAAAATATAATGTGACATTGGTGCATATCGATGAAGGAAATACGAATATGAATTAGTATCGGTACTTCAGTATGGCAAATAGGTATAACGGAATGCTGTTTCCAGTGTTGTTCGGTTTGAGTCATGATAGGACATGGATGGTCATCAAAACATCACGCATGTGGGTTAATGTTGCATTTATAATTAAAAAGAACAAAAAACGTCATGTTTTAATATAAATTCAATATTTAATGATTTTCCGGTTAGTTCTGTTTGTTTTTTTGATCGGATTTTAATGTTAGGTGTCCAACGTCTTTATCGGGATGTTTTCGTCGTTCCTCGTGTTCTCGCGTGGTCACGTGACCGGCACGAAGGACTACATTAACACTTGGTCGGTAAATATGGCCAGAGCACCCGACCAACGTATATTGTCGTACAAACAAATATGATACACTTATTCATCGTGCTAAGAAACCGAGAAAAAGTGCTGTACATTCTTCTATTTATTCAAGTATGGTTACATAACGGCGTTATAAACTGGTGTTAATTGGAGAAGTGCCGATTAATTGACTACTTTTTAAGTAATTTTGACGATGTTTGTCATTTTCGTAAGAATGTATAGCACTTTTCGTTGTTCTCATACAATTACCTTCACGCTCTTACCTGTTTCATAAGTATTGATTTAGGGTAGTCGGGTGCTCTAGGACGATTCATAGAGCAAGTGTTAATGTTCATTCTCCAATATTGGAACTCTTCAGTGTTTTAAGTATCGAAATCGGCGTATAGAAACGAACAAACGTTAATAAACGAATGCAATGGATCGTAATAAATTCAATTAATTAACTACAGATGATTTCCAAAGACATAAGGTATAGTTAGAAGTTTTCGGCTGTACACGTGCAAGTTTGTTAATTCGTCACTGTGATGAAACCACCGTCCTCGTCGTTGCCATGACAGCCGATCGAAGCTGCGATCACGAATGCACTGACAAAGTGAAAGTTGAAGTATTTTTCGGAACATGCGGTTTAAACTTAAAATTACATTCACACCTCATATTGATTGGGGTTGTTTAATCCTACCTGATCAATTGAATTATCAGAAAACTAACAAAAACACTAAAAAACACAGAATGAAGCCTTCGTGTCAGGCAGTGCAGACACAACGCGGGATCTGTAAACAATGTGACGTCATTGGAATGTACAAGTTGCAACAATGTACAACAATGTATATTTTACATGAATACACTACTGAGCAACAAAACGGGACGCAACATTAACCCACATGCGCATGGGTATGGTTTCAACAGTTATGTTCCGCATATTTCAAAGTATAAAACTGACTCTCTTCCTATGTCACAATTCACATACATTTCTAAAAATTTTAATAATTATGTGAATTTATACCTTTTGAATCTTCGGAGACCAATGTTTCAAAAAACATTCAATTGATGACTTTCACACTCTCTTTTTGCCAAATATTGAACCTTTGTAAGTATTATGGAGAGGGCTTTCATAATCTTGTTATGACTTGTGCCCAGTCCTTTTTGCTGGGACAATAAAAATATGTTTAAATCAATACAAAACAGGAAGGTACATTACAAAGTGTAGCAACATAATAGCAAATGCATCACGTTAGGACCGGCGCTCTTTCGAATATCTTCCCATGCAGTTTTCACATTTAGCATGATAATGAAGATTATAGCATTTGGAAACTACAACCACTAGCTAGTATCCATGTATTGTTTTTTCTGGAACACGGATTCGTATTCAGGCTCCGACTCAGAACGAGCCGACTTTTGTCAATCGGGAGGGATACCATTCCATCAGTTACGTTCAGGCAATATGTGACAATGAATGTATACAGACCAAACAAAATATCTTGTAACACTGAACGAAATCATGTTTTTAAAACATTTTCTCGTCAATGAGGCAAGCTTACAATATTATTTTGTGAAAATGGAAATCATTAAGATATTAAATTATATCTTAACAGAATAATCGTATTCTAGGGTGGTCGGGTAGCAAAGTGGATATCGCACTCGTTCGATTCCCCGATCGGACGTGAAAAGGGTAAATAGGGCTACCTGCCCTTCCTGACTATGTACTTTCCTACGTATACTCCCGTCTCCTCCCACATAAGACACCTCCGTGATTCTATCCGGGCCAACAAGAGTGCTTAATATATATATGTTATATAACCTGTTTCGTTATGTTTCTAAAATAACTAAAGCTTAAATAACCTAATTTCCTATATCCATTAACGGTTGTATCATTAAAACATTACACGAACATAATGTATTTATTATTGTCATTGGTTTACAGGAAAATTCACAAACATATGGTCGTTAAATGACTGAGTATTTTTTTCCTCTTGCCATCTTTGTAGCTTACATGTTTCCAGGATGTTTACGCATATTGCATTGTGGGAAGAGGGAATTCCCACAGTTAATGATGGTTTAATTGTGGATCCGTCATTTAGTCTTCATTAAACCTTAATGTGTTAATGATCCCTTAAATGACCTTTCCAACAACACATTTTTTAATGATTCATTAACTAATCTATCATTAGAGATTTAATGAATCATTTTAAGGCTTAATGATACTTTAATGATGGTTTAATTTAATGAACGTTCGAACAACCGGCCCCAGGTCTCTTGGCCTTTTGGTTATTGAGAAGAAGTCATGGAAATATTTTAGTCTGTTGGACCCCTGTGACCTTGAATGAAGGTCAAGGTCATCCATTTGAACATACTTGGTAGCCCTTGTAACATTGAAAATGGACCCCCGTTGGTTATCTTGGTTATCTAAAAGAAGACGGTTAAAGATTTTAGCCTTTTTTGATCTCTGTGATCGTGAATGAAGGTTAAGGTCATTCATTTGAACAATTTTGGTAACCTATCAACCCGGCATGCTTCAGGCCCAATATCATGTCTCTGGGCCTCTTGGTTATTGAAAAGAAGTTACTGTATTTGGGGATACTTTGGAGGTGGTTATATTTTGGATTATTAGGGGCCTGGGGTGAATGAACCAACATTAAACACACCAAAATTTCATGAAAAAAAATTGTCGGAACAAAAGCCGGATTATAGCAACCGTCTTTCCGTTCATTTACTACATACCCATTACTAGCTTGCACGGTCCGTGTTGATGTGTGTTGGAATATTGTTTTTTGATAAAAACACGTCAATAAAGGTATGTTTTCATCTAAATGTGTCATACATTTCATTCGTGTCATACATTTCATTCAGGTTGCTTTCATATTGATTGTTGTATTAGCTGTGTTCAAGGATAAGTCGCGTCTCAATCAATCGATTAACTTGTGGAACTTACAAAGCGACGACTACATGTTTTCCTGTGCAACTAGGTGAGAGTGTTCTCAAATACCTTTTCAAACAAAGGCTATATCTCAGGTAGGTGATCAAATCTTGTCACTTAGCCACAGAGCTTTTAATCACCGTGTACACGTGTCCATGCGACATGGCTTCTACTAAATATGTAGACTTTCGTAGCGTAATGAACAACATATCAATTACATAACTACAGGAAAGTGCCAAAATTTAACACACATGTTGGTAAACGCCATAATTTGATGCACCAAAATTTAACCACCCATTTTAAGCAAAAACCGTCTTGGCGACGCTAAAATATTCTAAAGTACGGTATTTGAAAATTTGAGCCTATTTGATCCCTATGGCCTTGAACGTCTGTCAAAGTCATTCTTTTGACAAACTTTGTAGGCATTCAACCCAGCATGCTACAGACCCAATATCAATTCCAAGTGCCTCTTGGTTATTGAGAAGTTGGTTAAAGATTTTAGTCTTTTTGACTCTTGTGACATTGTATGAAGGTCAAGGTCATTCATTTGAACAAACTTGGTAGTCCATCATTCCAGCATGCTACAGACCTAATAACAGGTATCTGGGTCTCTTGGTTATTGAGAAGAAGTTATTTAAACATTTTAGACTATTTGACCCCTGTGAGCTTGAATGTCGGTCAAGGTCATTCATTGGAACAAAAATGGTGGCCCTTCACATCAGAATGCTACAGACCCAATATCAACTCCCTGGGCCTCTTGGTTATTGAGAAGTCCTTTGAAGATTTGTTTGCCTATATGACCTTTGAGATCTGGAATGCAGGTCAAGGTCATTCATTTCATAAAAACCTGCCCATGAAAAAAGCCCTTTATCCCAGGATACCACAGACCCAATATCAAGTTTCTGGGCCCCCTGGTTATTAAGAAGAAGTTGTTTAAATATTTTAGCCTAATTGGCCCCTGTGACCTTGAATGTTGGTCAAGGTCATTCAATTGAACAAACTTGATTGCCCTTTATCCAAGCATGGTACATGTTACTCCTACACGTATATGAGGTCTTATTCCACCTGATTACATTGGTGGATATTGCGACCTCATATCCCCTCAGCGTGTTTTTCTTGTAGCTGCCAGTGCCCTGATTCTAGGGCGCGACAAAAAAGTGTCATAAACCATCTAAAACGATAATTCATGTTAACAAGTATGTGTACGCTTACTTGTTGATGAAGTATCAATCCATTTATGCACAAACTGTCGATGGACACCTCTTAAATATAATTATATCCACAATAATTCACTTGCAACCTGCTGTGTTCAAATATTGGGTCACTAAAACAACTTTGCTGTTCCGGTTATTATAAAATACAGATTACAAATAAAACGGATAGCGTAACGTTATATTTTCACAGCGTTTCGTTTGTTTCGTCTATATCAACTCCAAATTTGGATAAACCGGAAATAACCTCGAGAGGTCACAATCAAAACAAGTATGGCGGTATATACAAATGGGACATACGCTTAAACGACAAAAGAGGCTAATAATCACTGATCTTGGATATAGATATGGACGCACGTTGTGTAACTTTGTGTATTTATGATAGATAAATAGAATAAGGTAAGTCAGATCATATGAAATGTGAGTAAACATAACTTTAAAACGACTTTAATTAGGTGGGTCACAGCAACAGGTTTTATGTGCGGTGGTGATTAGAGGTTACATGACAGCCTGTCAAAAGTTTCCTGTCGTGTAAACCTCTAATATTATTGGAGTAGCTACATGTCTGATATAAGTCCCAGGGCCTCTTGGTTATTGAGAAGTCGTTTGATAAGTTTTAGCCTATTTGATCCCACTGACCTTGAATACAGGTCAAGGTCATTCATTTGAACAAGCTTCTTAGCCATTTACCCCAGCATGCTACATGACCAATATCAAGTCTCTGTGCGTTATGATTATTGACAACGGACGGTCAGACGACGGACGCCACACATTCAGGTAGGTGGGCCAAAAAATAAAACATTTCAGAAATGTATTTTAACAAATTTCCGTTAAACCAGATTAAACTCTTCAAGCATGGTTTGTCAGTTAGTTAGGATATGTAACAGATTCCCAATGTCCGGTCTAGATATCTGATGTAAAATCTGACACAGGTCTCACTGTCATGTGTATATAGAGATGTCTTATACACAATCTGACCAAGGTTTCACTGTCTTGTGTATATCTATATAGATGTCTTATACACAATCTGACACAGGTCTCACTGTCTTGTGTATATCTATATAGATGTCTTATACACAATCTGACACAGGTCTCACTGTCTTGTGTGTATCTATATAGATGTCTTATACACAATCTGACACAGGTCTCACTGTCCTGTGTATATCTATATAGATGTCTTATACACAATCTGACACAGCTAGGTCTCACTGTCTTGTGTATATCTATATAGATGTCTTATACACAATCTGACACAGATCTCACTGTCTTGTTTATATCTATATAGATGTCTTATACACAATCTGACAAAGGTCTCACTGTCTTAAGTATATCTATATAGATGTCTTATACACAATCTGACACAGATCTCACTGTCTTGTTTATATCTATATAGATGTCTTATACACAATCTGACAAAGGTCTCACTGTCTTAAGTATATCTATATAGATGTCTTATACACAATCTTATATCAATTCATTATGTTTATAATTCATATACTGCTTTTTTGACGTCATATCGAACATCAACAATAACAAAGATAAACATAAGGCTTTATCCTTCTCACTACCAACCTCTAATCTGGTTTCCATCTCTTTCGGTTCCAGGTTTCTTTGCTGCCGGTGGTCCTGTAAATAAATGAATGGTTATATACCAGAAAAAACACTTATAGACAACCAAAGTTTCATTAATCAGCTTTGAGCCTTTGACACCATCAGGTACCAAACTGTTCCAACCAGACATGCATCAAATAATAATCATTTTTGATATCAGAGGGAGCTTGGCGCCTACCATTGAATGCTATTTGGTTCTATTTAAGACTGATGTTTTCTATATCTATTCCTTCTTCCCTTATAATAATCTAAAGATCTAGAAGAATGTTTTGAGAAATATAGATAATAAACTTCAATTGTCAAAATCAAAGATAACTGCCATTTTCTCCTGATCAGATTCAAAAGTGAATGAACACTAGGGACCAAGGGGAACCTAATGTGACATAGTTTTCAAGAAAAAGTGATAACAAACTTCAATTCTCAAAATCTAAGATGGCGATGTTGGCTATTTGTTTTATAATCAAACTCAAAATATATCAGCACAACAAAACAGGGGTAACTTTTGAGAAATATCCCTTGAGTAGTTTTCAAGAACTGTAAGCTGACGGCTAATTTTAATATCCCCATTACCCCTTATTTGTGGCCATGCTAACCAAATGACATATATTGTTTAGAGGCCTCTTGTTTCTATAATACAGAATAATCTGTATATAGTAATATGGTTATCATGACAACTAACACTGTTGCGATTAATCTGATTGGTGATCGTACGAAGTCATAATGAGGTATGCGCTATTGTTGTGTACAATGAGACATCAATCAGCTGTTATACCATTGGGTACCAAAGTGTTACACACAGAAACTGATCACCTCTGATACAATATTACAAGGACAGATCATGGCTTAATTATTCTCCAGCTGAAACTGAAACTTAAAAGAACATGATATATTATTTGCTTTCTTCGCCAAGATTGATACAAAGTCTGGAAAAAATGAGACAATGTTCAAAAAAATTAGAAATTTCAATTGAAAGTGGCTTGATCAGTGTTGACGAGAGTTACAGTACGTGTCACAAGCCATTAGGTATATCATTGAATGGCTTATCACAACCAAGTTTGTGGGAATATTCATTTATTCCTGAAGAAAATTTCATATTTAATAACAAGTAAATTAGATGAGACTAACCTTCAGACAGGAGTGCTTTTATCTTGATTGAAGTCTCATTAACAACCCCGGCTGCTTCAACATCAACTTTACGAAGTGCGTAATAGAGTTCCTCAAAGGAGCCTCTCATACGATCAATTTTTCCTTTTGCCCTCAGCTTATCAAGTATTTGTCCAATATATAAAATGTCGTCACCATTGAGTTCATCAGGTAACAATGGGTCTAGTGCTGTCAAAAGTTTCAGCCAGGTCAATTTCTTATCTGGGCTAATCCTCTCACTCAGATGTATCACCATATCAGAATATAATATTCTGATTTTGTACTTCTGATCATCATCAGCTTGGGACGTCTGTTTGAATGAAAAAAGGTTTAGTCAGTTGAAGACATCTGTAGAAATGACAAACAGAGGGATTAGTATTTGACGCAGCTGACAGCTTGAATGAACAAG
>NW_022982792.1:0-17098 GCF_902652985.1 Pecten maximus | reverse complement strand
TCGATATTTTAGACTTACCTCTATCCACACTTACGTAAGAAGATATAAGCCTCAACTGCCTATTATATATCTGTCTGTCTGTCTTTCTATCCGTCCATCCGTCCGTCCGTCCGTCCGTCCGTCGACATCGTGTAGTGCGGCTATCGCCATTTACAGCGATTTATTTTATAGAATTACTGTATGAGTTTCTAGTTCGAACCGCCATTTGTGGAATCCTTGCCCCAATCTCGGAGCCCTTCACAAAAGATTGTACGACCATATATTTAGTTATTTAACTACTGTCTTCAGATTGTGTACTGCCGTGTCTCCTTGCATTCTCTCTAAGGAAGGCAGACTTGATTGTTGTTTTGTACTACAGCATTGTTTGTGTGTAAGATCGTATATACTTTAGTCCATTGTTATGACAGTCAACAGGTAGACCTATTATCACATTCAAAAGGTTCTATAATTCAATAGTTTATTCAACTTACGACTCATCAGTATGTAATAGAAACATCAATTTCAACGACATATATACATTGTGTAAGTCAGGCGATGTACAAAACAATAGGCAAAACTGATTATAGGAATATATTTAAATTTTGGTGGCAAAGCCACGATATAAATTGAGTTAACAGAATTGCAGTCTATGTAAGCATAATTGAGATATTCACCCACCAGAACTACTTGTAACTAATGTAAATATGGCTCTATGAAAAAAGCCTAGGACTACGTCGTTTTTTATGTTAATTAAAAAGTATCAAAAAGAAATTTTATACAATATCGTTACACAAATAATGGAAAGAAATTATTTCAATGCACTTTTTTGTTTGCCAATCTGCACGTGACAAATGAATTTTGATAAAATAAGCTGTTCCATTTGTCGAACCCTATTGACGAAGTCGCTGAATATTGGCATTTTTTATGCTAACTCAATTGTAATTTTCAAATATAACAAAAAAAAATGTCGAGAATGTAAATATAAGCAATAAACTGTCTTTTTTGGTGTCTATGGTCGATAGAGATGCCAGAGATTTGCAAAGAAACGTGTAATATTGTGCTAACGCACAATGTCACGTTTGTACCAGGTATATATAGGTAAGGGTGGGTACGAGAGTCTGTACCAAGGTGTATATAGGTAGGTGTGGGTACGAGAGTCTGTACCAGGGTGTATATAGGTAGGGGTGGGTACGAGAGTCTGTACCAGGGTGTATATAGGTAGGGGTAGGTACAAGAGTCTGTACCAGGGTGTATATAGGTAGGGGTGGGTACGAGAGTCTGTACCAGGGTATATATAGGTAGGGTGGGTACGAGAGTCTGTACCAGGGTGTATATAGGTAGGGGTGGGTACGAGAGTCTGTACCAGGGTGTATATAGGTAGGGGTGGTTACGAGAGTCTGTACCACGGTGTATATAGGTAGGGGTGGGTACGGGAGTCTGTACCATGGGGTATATAGGTAGGGGTGGGTACGAGAGTCTGTACCTGGGTGTATATAGGTAGGGGTGGGTACGAGAGTCTGTACCAGGGTGTATATAGGTAGATGTGGGTACGAGAGTCTGTACCAGGGTGTATATAGGTAGGGGTGGGTACGAGAGTCTGTACCAGGGTGTATATAGGTAGGGGTGGGTACGAGAGTCTGTACCAGGGTGTATATAGGTAGGGGTGGGTACGAGAGTCTGTACCAGGGTGTATATAGGTAGGGGTGGGTACGAGAGTCTGTACCAGGGTGTATATAGGTAGGGGTGGGTACGAGAGTCTGTACCAGGGTGTATATAGGTAGGGGTAAGTACGAGAGTCTGTACCAGGGTGTATATAGGTAGGGGTGGGTACGAGAGTCTGTACCAGGGTGTATATATGTAGGGGTGGGTACGAGAGTCTGTACCTGGGTGTATATAGGTAGGGGTGGGTACGAGAGTCTGTAACACGGTGTATATAGGTAGGGGTGGGTACGGGAGTCTGTACCAGGGTGTATATAGGTAGGGGTGGGTACGAGAGTCTGTACCAGGGTGTATATAGGTAGGGGTGGGTACGGGAGTCTGTACCAGGGTGTATATAGGTAGGGGTGGGTACGAGAGTCTGTACCAGGGTGTATATAGGTAGGGGTGGGTACGAGAGTCTGTAACAGGGTGTATATAGGTAGGGGTGGGTACGAGAGTCTGTACCAGGGTGTATATAGGTAGATGTGGGTACGAGAGTCTGTACCAGGGTGTATATAGGTAGGGGTGGGTACGAGAGTCTGTACCAGGGTGTATATAGGTAGGGGTGGGTACGAGAGTCTGTACCAGGGTGTATATAGGTAGTGGTGGATACGAGAGTCTGTACCAGTGTGTATATAGGTAGTGGTGGGTACGAGAGTCTGTACCAGGGTGTATATAGGTAGGGGTGGGTACGAGAGTCTGTACCAGGGTGTATATATGTAGGGGTGGGTACGAGAGTCTGTACCAGGGTGTATATAGGTAAGGGTGGGTACGAGAGTCTGTACCAGGGTGTACATAGGTAAGGGTGGGTACGAGAGTCTGTACCAGGGTGTATATAGGTAGGGTGGGTACGAGAGTCTGTACCAGGGTGTATATAGGTAGGGGTGGGTACGAGAGTCTGTAACAGGGTGTATATAGGTAGGGGTGGGTACGAGAGTCTGTACCAGTGTGTATAAAGGTAGGGGTGGGTACGAGAGTCTGTACCTGGGTGTATATAGGTAGGGGTGGGTACGAGAGTCTGTACCAGGGTGTATATAGGTAGGGTTGGGTACGAGAGTCTGTACCAGTGTGTTTATAGGTAGGGGTGGGTACGAGAGTCTGTACCAGGGTGTATATAGGTAGGGGTGGGTACGAGAGTCTGTACCAGGGTGTATATATGTAGGGGTGGGTACGAGAGTCTGTACCAGGGTGTATATAGGTAAGGGTGGGTACGAGAGTCTGTACCAGGGTGTATATAGGTAGGGGTGGGTACGAGAGTCTGTACCAGGGTGTATATAGGTAGGGGTGGGTACGAGAGTCTGTACCAGGGTGTATATAGGTAGATGTGGGTACGAGAGTCTGTACCAGGGTGTATATAGGTAGGGGTGGGTACGAGAGTCTGTACCAGTGTGTATATAGGTAGGGTGGGTACGAGAGTCTGTACCAGGGTGTATATAGGTAGATGTGGGTACGAGAGTCTGTACCAGGGTGTATATAGGTAGGGGTGGGTACGAGAGTCTGTACCAGGGTGTATATAGGTAGGGATGGGTACGAGAGTCTGTACCAGGGTGTATATAGGTAGGGGTGGGTACGAGAGTCTGTAACAGGGTGTATATAGGTAGGGGTGGGTACGAGAGTCTGTACCAGGGTGTATATAGGTAGGGATGGGTACGAGAGTCTGTACCAGGGTGTATATAGGTAGGTGTGGGTACGAGAGTCTGTACCAGGGTGTATATAGGTAGGGGTGGGTACGAGAGTCTGTACCAGGGTGTATATAGGTAGGGGTGGGTACGAGAGGCTGTACCAGTGTGTATAAAGGTAGGGGTGGGTACGAGAGTCTGTACCAGGGTGTATATAGGTAGGGGTGGGTACGAGAGTCTGTACCAGGGTGTATATAGGTAGGGGTGTGTACGAGAGTCTGTACCAGGGTGTATATAGGTAGGGGTGGGTACGAGAGTCTGTACCAGGGTGTATATAGGTAGGGGTGGGTACGAGAGTCTGTACCAGGGTGTATATAGGTAGGGTGGGTACGAGAGTCTGTACCAGGGTGTATATAGGTAGGGTGGGTACGAGAGTCTGTACCAGGGTGTATATAGGTAGGGGTGGGTACGAGAGTCTGTACCAGGGTGTATATAGGTAGGAGTGGGTACGAGAGTCTGTACCAGGGTGTATATAGGTAGGTGTGGGTACGAGAGTCTGTACCAGGGTGTATGTAGGTAGGTGTGGGTACGAGAGTCTGTATCAGGGTGTATATAGGTAGGGGTGGGTACGAGAGTCTGTACCAGGGTGTATATAGGTAGGGGTGGGTACGAGAGTCTGTACCAGTGTGTATATAGGTAGGGGTGGGTACGAGAGTCTGTACCAGGGTGTATATAGGTAGGGGTATTGTTGTTAAAAAGGCACAAGTTGTTTTTATCTATGAATCCTCAATACGTTTTCCTCTCTCGTCTGTGTTTGGAGAGCTCCACAGGCTGTTGCGTCCATTAAAATCTCCGGGAATCATGCATTGTAATGGGAGTTTGGAAATTAGTCAGAAATGTGGCATTTACCACCCGAAATTGTCACTGCTACCCGCTGTTTGGGCCGAGATATGCGGGACGAAATGAACCTACCGGGTAGAAAAAAACCCAAAACAAAACAAAAACATTCACTACAAGGCACGCCCTGACATCACATCGATTCGCGATGTTGTTTAGTTTAACCTTTTAGTTATATTATTTATTTATTTATCTATTTTTACCATTGGTACACCACCTAAGATGTTTGTTTTCTAATTACTTGTAATTATAATAGGGCCTCGGCGAATACACAAACATAACGATATATTTACCTGTACAATCTGTGTACCTGTTCCATGTTCTATGTCTATATGTGATCGTTTTTAATTTACTTGTGTCTTGATAAAGGGACAGGTCGCCTCTAAAATTCGACAATTTGCTTGTCTGTACTATCGAATAGTATTGCGTATATTCGCAGTATTTTGTTTTAGATTTCATTCGGTACTAATGGGCTTCAGTATTCCTTAAACATTGATGTTGCTGTTATGATAAAACAATTCAGTTTGTTTTTTATTTTGTAGAATTTCCAGAAATATTATGGATTGGGTGAAATTTACGAGAAGAGAAGGGCCACTATTGAAAATGCATGCGACAAAAGTCAGGACGGTTATATGGGGAATTCTGAAGGATCTAAAGTGGCAAAAAAACTCGTGATAAACCGCAGTCGGCATCTCGTTTACTGCCCCGTTCAAAAGGTCGGATCTACGTTTTTAAGGAGCCTTCTGCGTATGGTGAACAGAGACGGAAAGAAAAATATCGACGGACGAAGAATGCATGAGAAAAATAAGAACTCCACAAGCACAGATGTCACAGACTTGCATTATATACTAACAACCTCATTTAAAATGATGTTTACACGGAATCCATATGAGAGGTTGTTTTCGGGATACGTTGATAAACTCTTCACTGTAAATACATTGTACTGGGCGATAACAGGAACCTATATAAAAAATAACATTCTGAATCCTAAAGATGATTATCGTGAAAAGTGCGGACATGGGGTAACTTTTCCGCAATTCATAAAATACGTGATCGCATCATTTAAAACTGGTGAACATACTAACGCCCACTTTACTCCTATCTACGAACACTGCCTGCCTTGTCAGATATCATACGACTTTATAGGGAAGATGGAAACATTTGCAAATGATTCGCTTGTTCTGTTGAATGGTTGGAACAGACGGTACGGTACGAACATTACATACGATGATTTTGAGGTAGAGACATCATTACTTAGAGCCGGAGGACAGGTCGGTCGTCTATACCAAATGCGAATAGGTTTAGAAAAATGCATGTCCTTTTATTCCGCTATGCAGCGAATATGGAAAGATCTCCAAATTCGAGGTATGTTGTCAACTGGTATAAGCCTTCCGTTTAACCGCTCTAAGGCTGGGAATGTTACTAAAACGCAGATGCAGGATGTGGTAACTAAAGCCATCCAGGAAAGTTTTACAGATCGAACAGGACTACTCCGTCAGAAAGAAGAGTCTATAAGTCAGGCGTACAGTGACGTACCCATGGAGGACTTGTTGGAGCTCAGAGAATTGGTCCGACCAGATTGCGAACTTTTCGGGTATGACGTGTCACCTGATTACATATTCAATCGTAGTGATTCGTCTAAACAATTAAGTACCTTTAAATATTTTGAAATTGACGAATGATTGTAAATGCTTTACATACATTGGACGAGTGGAAGCTTCAGTTCATTAAGTGTATGGTCACGCCTTAATTACTACTCTGTATGGTCAAGCATTTATCACTACAGTGTATGGTCACGCATTGATTAATACAGTGAATGGTCACGCATCAATGAATACAGTGAATGGTCAGGCATTTAGCACTGCAGTGTATGGTCACGCATTAATGAATACAGTGAATGGTCACGCATTTAGCACTGCAGTGTATGGTCACGCATCAATGAATACAGTGAATGATCACGCATTTAGCACTGCAGTGTATGGTCACGCATTAATTAATACAGTGAATGGTCACGCTTTTATCACTACAGTGTATGGTCACGCATTCATTTATTACTACTGTGAATGGTCACGCATTGATGAATACAGTGAATGGTCATGCATTTATTACTACTGTGAATGGTCACGAATTTATCACTGCAGTGTTTGACCGTATTCAAATGGCCGTTTTAGACAATTGCTTCTGGCAGATTGAACAAAGTGTGTTTGATACAGAAACTGTACATAGTTTTTCTTTCATTATCATTTTTTTTTTACTTAAGGAAACATATTTGCTAAAATACATTTGTTTCTTCGTTTATATCTGCTATTGGCTTCCATTTCTTTTTCAAATATAGGTCAGAAATGTATCTGTAGCATTTAACAATATTCTTGCTGCTCTTTTCTGTGATTTTTAAATCTATAAATGGTTTAGGTTCACTCCTGATAGATAAACCGTACAACACAAAATGATACTGCTGTACACTTTTGTAATAACATCATTTGACATAACTGAAATAATTGACATAATCCAAACACACTATATTTGCTTCATATTTTCTTTTCAATAAATTTCATATGCTTTTCCGGGGAGACAGCTATCGATAAAAACACCCAATAGTTTTGTACATTTAACGGTTAATATCATCAGACCCAATACGTTCAAAATCAGCCGAAATCTAGCGAGCTTTGGAGAGGACCCTATCATCATTGGGTTTAGTTAAGGGTCATCTATATAGCAGAATTATGTTGAATTTCAAACACGAATAATTATCTGAAGATTTGCACAAAAATAGTCATGTTATATACCAAAATGTTTGTATGGACATGCAGCTTCTTACAATCACCAATAATTTGCTGTAGATGCTACCAGTTTCTTCCATATAATAACTTTGTGGTAAGATGTAGCATGGAATAATTCTAAGTCTCGAAAATGACCAAACCTGAAAAATAGCCAAGCTGTTATGTTCACAAGTGTCTATAGCACAGGGTAGGAGCATTTGTTTTACCGGATTTTACTTTATGTAGGTATAAACACTTATTTTGTTTTGACCTTGAAATGCAAATGGCGGCTGTGAATAATATTACACAAATATGGCTTAAAGGGAGGCATTTCAGTTAATAACAATACTCCTATATCGTACTTTTAAGACATCTCATCATATTAAGAAGGACCTTTTAAAGTCAAATTGTTAAACTGGTGAGTTTGTGGCCTTTTTCAGAAATTGGCATATTTTACCCAAAACTCAACGGTTGAAATTTTTTCCCTAAAAGCAGTCTTCTTGCCATTTCAAGAATTCTTTATATTGTCTAATAAGAGCATTTTTGATATTTTCAATACCTCCTAATAAGCCATATTTTTGTGATATCATTCACGACCGCCATTTGCAATTCAAGGTCAAAATAAAAACAGCGTTTATACATATGATAACGTCAAATCTGGTCAAACCAATGCTCCTATTTTGTGCTTTAGACACTTGTGAGCAAAACGACATGGCAAGTTTGTGTAATATATGGGATACAAATGAGTTAATTATGTCCCCCTGAAACATGCATTTTCTTACGTTTTGTTGAAATTTACAAACAGCTTAACAAATTACATGTCAACATTAAGTCCCACGGTTTGCCATGATACATACTAAAAGTTCATCATGTTACTTCTGTGACATTGCACCATAATACGGATTTATAGGCCTGTAAAATATCAATGTTTTGACTGGATTTGCTGTTTAGATGCCCCTTAAATTCAGACATAATTTTATAACCCTTTATCCATAGCAAGAGTGTGTTCACTTTGAATAAAGAACGGTACTGACCTTTTATTATTATTTGCTGAGGATATAAAACTGTTTAGCAAAGCTAATCTTCTACAGGGTCCTCTGTTAGTAAAATTGGTTAGTAGATATAGGACAAGGTAGTATCATAGTAAATAGATATACATAAAATAATAATCAGTGTTACTATTGATAAAGACATAATTGTTAATCTTACTAAAATCAGCAATTAAAATAGGGCCATTGGATAATAATTTAATTTTGCTTGTAACAAGCATTTTCATTGGCTCAAAAAATTATGTTATCATCTCATCATAACATAAAAAAAAATAAACTGTGACGTCAGCGGAGTAATCGTTGTTCACGGGATTTTGTATTTATCGATGTGTTTTTAAATATCTGGAGCAAAATAAACATGTTAAACTTAATGAAAATGTTGTTAATTAAATTATAAGGGTTAACTGTAATATTTTTTTTACGTTATTGAGCAATAACACAAAATACTTGGGTGTACTCTTTTCATAAACCGCTTCGCGGTTTATTCAGAGTACACCCCAGTTTTTTGTGTTATTGCTCAATAACGTAAAAACAATATTACAGTTAACCCTTAACTAACAGTAAATCGGAGATGCTTACAGTTTGTTTCCTCCATGGTGGGACGGCGTGAACAACATGAGAGTGGAGACGATACACTCTACATGTATACATTAAGTTTATCCAAATAACAATAGTTAACTATATCGAAAGCCTTACGGAGGTCAACAACTACAACACTAGTTAGATACCCTTCGTCAATATTGTTTATCTACCACGTTTATCAGATCTTTGTTGAATGATGTCAAATTAATGACCATTCCGCCCTGTTGAATGGTTTGGTCGAATTAATGCTCATTCCACTCTGTTAAATGGTTTGGTTGAATTAATGCTCATTCCACTCTGTTCAATGGTTTGGTCGAATTAATGCTCATTCCACCCTGTTGAATGGTTTGGTCGAATTAATGCTCATTCCACCCTGTTGAATGGTTTGGTCGAATTAATGATCATTCCATCCTGTTGAATGGTTTGGTCAAATTAATGTTTATTCCAACGTGTTGAATGGTTTGGTCGAATTAATGCTCACTCCATTCTAATATTTTACTGAAGAAAAAACAATACAAAGAATGATCCATAATTCTTACTTCTGTGTGGTAATTCACCCTTAAAAATAGGGCCAGTCTCAATAAATTTACTTTAGTCTCACCATGATTTTTGTTTTGTTTTGATTTGAGAGTTGATTTTGGCGTTATCTGCACCAGTAGAAAATCATAAGTATACTGTAAATGTACTTATTTTAGCGCAGTCAAATTTTAGCGCAAACACAGAAAATTGTAAAATATGATTTATGAGCGTGGACGTGAATTAGTATAAATAATGTGAACGTTTTGTGTATTTTTTTGCGTCGATTTATATGTTAGCAAAGTTTAGTCATATATATCTCAGCACGATGTCAGACCTCTCTCATTATTGATTTGGTATAAAGACGAGTTTACTAATTCGCATCGTGTTACTTTTATATGTAATTTATTGTAGGCAGATGAACGAAGCATCCCTATATAAACACCACGGTGAAAAAAAACCACAAACGACCTACCAATCAAAACACAGTACACTGACATTTGGACTAGACAGAATCAACAACGCAAGATTGGCACCGGACAAATCTCGAAACAGTCACAATAACGTAAAATACACAACAGACACACTGACGTAAAATACACAACAGACGCTCTGTCGTAAAACACACAACAGCCACTCTGACGTAAAATACACAACAGACACTCTGACGTAAAACACACAACAGACACTCTGACCTAAAACACACAACAGACACTCTGACGTAAAACACAAAACAGACACTCTGACGTAAACCACACAACAGACACTCTGACGTAAAACACACAACAGACACTCTGACCTAAAACACACAACAGACGCTCTGACGTAAAACACACAACAGACACTCTGACGTAAAACACAAAACAGACACTCTGACGTAAACCACACAACAGACACTCTGACCGAAAGCACAAAATAGACACTTTGACGTAAAACACACAACAGACACTATGACATAAAACACACAACAGACACTCTGACGTCAACCACACAACAGACACTCTGACCGAAAGCACAAAATAGACACTCTGACGTAAAAAAAACACACAACAGACACTGACGTAAAACACACAACAGACACTATGACGTAAAAAACACAACAGACACCCTGACGTAAAACACACAACAGACACTCTGACGTAAAACGCACAACGGGCACTCTGACGCAGAACACACAACAGACACTCTGACGTAAAACACACAACAGACACTCTGATGTAAAACACACAACAGACACTCTGACCTAAAACTCACAACAGGCACTCTGACGTAAAACTCACAACAGGCACTCTGACGTAAAACACACAACAGACACTCTGACGTAAAACACACCACAGACACTCTGACCTAAAACACACAACAGACGCTCTGACGTAAAACACACAACAGACACTGACGTAAAACACAAAACAGACACTCTGACGTAAACCACACAACAAACACTCTGACGTAAAACACACAACAGACACTCTGACCTAAAACACACAACAGACGCTCTGACGTAAAACACACAACAGACACTCTGACGTAAAACACAAAACAGACACTCTGACGTAAACCACACAACAGACACTCTGACCGAAAGCACAAAATAGACACTTTGACGTAAAACACACAACAGACACTCTGACGTAAACCACACAACAGACACTCTGACGTAAAACAAACACCAAACACTCTGACGTAAAACACACAACAAACACTCTGACGTCAAACACACAACAGACACTCTGACGTAAAACACACAACAGACACTCTGACGTAAAACACACAACAGACACTCTGACGTAAAACACACAACAGACACTCTGACGTAAAACTAGGGAACAGGACATAAACTGACTCTTACACCTAACACATTATCATAGAAAGTTTGTCACGAACGTTTACGGCGACATCACATACCTATTTTGATCATTCCGAAATAAGTTGTTTCCTTTGTTAAAAATGTCGGAATCGTCTTTGGTATTGTCAGTAAATATATCGCAGGTATTGTTACTCAGTAATATCTGAAACTGGTCAACTTTGCTAAGACGGCCCCTTATATTAAGATACCCAAATATCAAGCCCTTTTGGAGATCATGGATAAAAGTGTCTCATGCATGGTGAAAGTAAAACAAAATGTGGAAAAATAAACCACACAGCGATCACAGCTCCATTCCATGTCTACCTGTGATTGATTAGTAGTCACACAGGTAGAATGAAACAATGCTTAATTGACAACAGACTCAAATAACACAATCCAATTAGCAACTGACTCCGGTACCATAATTCAGTTGACAACTGATTCTGGTAACATAATCACTGTATATAACCAACACACAGATCAATATCTAAAGTCTAACAGACACCTTCACCACAAACAATCTGTTATAAGGACACTTTCCTTCCGATTTTCAAGCTGGAATTTTGACGTTTCCATGAAGATAAGTTAAGATGATGTTTTATAGATAATGTAATTGACATGGTCTGCCCAACTACCGCTGGAAGAGAAAAAGACTCCGAGGTACTGATGTGTATGACATCGATAGCGGAAATCCAACGCTAGCAGATGATATGACGTTAATCACAACAAGTCGGAACGCTCTACAGAGAATGTTAGATGTAGCAGCAAACTACGCGAATATTTGGAGATACCAATATAATGATAACAAACGTCCTATATTAGTGTTCATCGGTAAAACAGACAGCATGCTCAATATTTCACGGCCTATGAAAGAAGATATGTTACAATAAAAGATGCGTTAAAAGAGCATCTCGGAATTCCAATGGATTTAAAACTGCGAGCGTCTACTAAAATAGAGAAAGGCCGTAGTAAAGGTAGAAACGCTCTACTTGTCATATCCGGAAATGGGAGTGATATTACTAACATTAATCTTATTATTGTTACGAAACTATAATAATCTGTAGTTCTCCCTAGCGCAATATACGGATGCGAGTTCTGCAACAATATGCTGGTTGCTGACTACACCCAAAATAAAACAATCTCGGCACTATGTAGCAAAACGCATGCCTCGAATTTGGACACAGGCCCGTTCGGACATGGTAGACAGTATAATTGGAGTATAACCAATAACGGCAGAAATTGATATAAGAAAATCATTTTTTTACAACATCTTATAACACTCCCGCCTTCGGTACATTCATTCGTCGCTTACATTATTATAACAACGACAAAGAACACTCCTTTGTACACAGCGGTTTTGTACCCGGTGTAGTGAGAATACTTGAACAATACCACATGACGAAATTTCTAACGAAGTACTTAGAGACTGAATATACTTCCCACCGAAATCCAAATGGAAACGAATAATCAAAAGGCCAATCCGGTATAAAGAAGACCGAGTTAAAAATAGTAACACAAATGCTAGCACGATTCTACTTTGTGAAAATGACAATATTGTATTCGATCAGAAGGGATAAGTTATATTTTTAATGTGTTTTTTTCGTAAATGTTTTTTTAAGAAATCGGTTCAGATAACACAGATAATTTTTAAACATTTCATCTAGTTCTTTTGCCTTTAAACACGTTCAGTCTGAGTATGTTTTAACTCAACTGATAAACCTCAAACTGGGAAGGCTGCCGGTGTCGGAGGTATCTCCGCGAGACTCCTGAAGTCAAGTGCAGATTCCCTCTCACATCCGATAGCCTCACTATTATCAATATCAGCATGTATGTTTCTTGTTTTCCTCATACCATTCTAAGAAAGATCGATGCATGAACATTTGAACCGGTACCTAGAATTCCCCCATCCTTTTCTGGCTGCCTTCAGACGTGACTTCGGTTGCCAATCGACCCTGCTACGTCTGATGGAGGACTAGAAACTTCCCCTTGGCCAGAACAAGGCAGTTGCTGCGGTTCTCGACTGTCTTCCACACATTTTAAGGCTAAGCTAGGGGGATACGGTTTGTGTGGGAGGGAAGTTGGACTCCTTCACGGATACCTTGAGAATTGAGGACCCTAGTGTAAGCTCCTGCGAGCAATTGTTCAAAGGGGACCCTCAAGTTTCAATATTCAGGCCTCATTTGTTCGAAGGTTTAATAATGACATTTTCTATTTAATTCACAACTCAATTTTATATAATTATGCGGACGGCAATACTTTATCTTGTGTTCACTCTGACTGCAATGTCTTGAAAACTGTTATTGAGCAAGACAATTATGTTTGATAAGATGGTTTGCAGACAATTCTAAGACAAAACCCCGACAAGTGTTTTGTATTGGAAAAAAGACAAATGGTCAAATTAAATCCTTCTATGTCTGCTGTACAGAAATTCAGTCTGTAGATAATGTTACTCTTTAGAATAGATTTGTTTTACTGAAGTTTGATAATCGTGTCTTTGAAACATGTAAAAAGGCCTCATGAGAATTAGCTGTCTCAAAAAGGATATGAAGGTTCTTAAATAAACAGGGTAAACACATCATTTTAAAAAGTTTCGTTTTATCTGATTTAAACAACTGCCCTGTTATATGACAATTTTGTAAACTAAGAAGATAAAAAAAAAATTAAAACAAAACAAGAAAGGGGTTTGAGATTTATTTCACAGGATTATTCGATTCCATCATTTCATATTCATTTCCAATTACTTATTCCTTAATCCTTATTCCATCACTTATTCGATTTCATCATTACATATTAGTTTTCCCTTTACTAATTAGCACTTCACGTGGTTAAAAACGTATCACTAAACATTCCCATTACCCATTCCATCATTCCCTTCCTTGTTCTTACATTTTTACTTATGAAAAAGGAATGGAATGGTGGATTGGGTAATGGGAATGTTTAATACTTAGTTTTGAACTATTTAAAGTGTTAACTAGTAAAGAGAAATCGAATTCGTAATGAAGGAATCGAATAAGTAATGAAGGAATGGAATAAGTAATAAGGTATGAACAAGGAATGGAATGGTCAAATGGATAATTGGAATGTTTAATAATTAGCTTTGAACCATTTAAAGTGTTAATTAGCAAAGAGGAAACGAAAAAGAAATGATGTAATCGAATAAGTAATGAAGCAACTGAATAAATGATAAGTAATGACTAATGAATGGAATGGTAGAAGTTTTGAACCATTTGAAGTGTTAGTTAGTAAAGGGGAAACGAGTTTGTAATGATGGAATCGAATACTGGAAAAAATATATTACTGGTTCTGAATTTACATATTGTTATTCTATCTCTTTGTTTAAGCATAGTTAAATATTTTTCAGTCTGGAACTGATGTATAAATACTGCATATGTTTTACCACGGGGGGATTTATCAATATCAGCATACCACTGTTGTATAAACGTAATTTGAGGTATTTTTTATTCATAGTGCAGATATTTTGATGTAACTAAACGTAACTTAATCCTGAAGTATAAAGTATATTATTTATATAAGAAATCCATTTGGAATCAGCCAAATCATTTACAAGTAAATTCAACATAAGCTTGTACATTTAACTTGATAATTTATTTTCACCCGTAATTAATTTATACCAGAACATTATCATTCTAGACTTAATTTCAATATTTAGGGGATATCTACCCGTTTCACCATATACCATTATATTTTCTGTGGAACTATGAACATTTAAAACTTTTTTACAGAATTGTACAACATGTAACTTCTCACATACATAAGCATTTTCAAACTGTATTATGCATACATTGCCTTTTGAGCCTGCTCGACAAGTTTTTCCCTCGCTTTACAGAAACTGCCATTACAATTAAACAACAGTCCTAGAAAAGAATAAATGCCCTGGGTATCTAATACTTCACCAAAGAGAGTAAAACGAACATTTTGTACATTACTTTTTCTTTTTTCAAAGATTACAACTTTTGTTTTATTAAGATTAACCTTAAGGTTCCAAATGTCACAATATATTTCGAATTCACGGTAAGCTTTCTGAAGACCTTCTGCTGTTTCTGAAATAAATAATTTAACGAATATGTCCATGCGTTCTTGGAACAGAGTATCGATATATTGAAGTTGATCAACATTATTATGCATAAAAAACCTTCCAGATCGTTTAGATATATCGAGAACAAAAATGGGGAGAGATTTCCCCCTTGTTTTACCCGGACATGACATGTGAAGAAATCGGTCATACTATTGCTAGTTTTTACACAAGATTTAGTGTAATCATAAAGACATAACATTAAAACATTTCCCCTGATATTACTTTTAACGATTTCTTCCATAATCCTACCCTCCAAACAGTATCGAACGCTTTTCTAAAATCAATAAATCAACAAAATAGTTTTATTTTATTTTTGGAAAGGTATATAGATATCAAAGCGTGCAGGATAGATATGTTTTCAGTTGTAGAGTAACATTTTCTAAAGCCAGCTTGGACATTTGAAATTAGATCAATTTCTTCTAAAAATTTCTTTAATCTTGAATTGAAAATAGCAGTAAATACTTTACCGAGACAAGAGACTAGGGTAATTCCTCTATAGTTATCGAGATTTTTAGGGTCACCCTTCTTTTTGTATATAGGTTTAACTACTCCAATAGTCCACGCTTTTGGTACACAGCCTGAGTTTAAAATAACATTAAAACGTTTAACATATATAGGTAGAAATGTGGACCCTGTATGTTTTATATACTCATTAATGATATTATCAAAACCTGGTGCCTTATTATTAGGAAGGTTACAAATATCCTGTCTGATTTCATTTTCAGTTATTTCACTATTCAGTATTAAATCAAACTCATTTTCTGTTGTCTCATTACATGCCTGTTGTCATGGCCACCTGAGCCCAGGGCCCAACCCCCACCTCACCACTACCTTATGGACCTCCATAACACCTTACCTATATATATGTATCAGATGAGGATCAGTCTTAAGGTGTGACTGTTTTAACACCTGGCTATAGTTTTTTCAAGTCCCAAATTACCCCCCAGGGGTCCATTTATAGCATGCTGTGCCAGGCTCCTCTGCCATCGTCTGCCTGGTGTCTTCTCACTTAGCCAACATTCTGAATTTGGAGGTATACAGGTAAGGTATTTTGTTGGCCAAGTGAGACTAGGTGTGAAAGGTAGAACAATAGGAGATAATTACAGGTAAGGCTATAGTTTGCTTCATAAAACTTTAATGAGGATATCATCGTGATCTATTTCTATTGAGTCATTTCTTATTTATTTCAATTTCAACAGACCAAAAGGTCCAATTACAGAATTGATAACAAATTAATAAAATATATCATAAGATAAAATAAAATGCATAGTAAGAACAAATACGGTATATAAAGAGCATACACGTGTAAAATAGATTTGACGTCCTAAATATATATCATCTAGACAATCATGTTATGAACAGTAAAAAACCTAATTCTAAAAACAAATCTCCATGTCCAACTTAAATCTTTCAAGTAAGACGCTAAAAACCTGTCAGAAACATGTCCAATGTAGTTAATTCGGACACTACATTATCTTACATTAATCCGGCATTTACAGGGACACAACAGAGTTGAGCTACTCATCCTTAAAAACCGATGTGGAACTAAAAGGTGAATTTCTTCTGTGAAATAACTACAAAGTTCAATAAAGCAGGCTATGTACAGATTTGAATAAACATATAAACTATATGAATTTACGTCTACATTCCAGACTAGGAAAATTGAATTGTGTACACATTTGCAAGTAAGATAGACCATTATAGTTTAATTTTGATTTAATCAGAGACGTGTATATCACGAAACAGAATTGTTTGTAAATGGCCTGCAAGTACGTTTTAAAAATCCAAACATTGGCATGGCCTTACCAACCGCTCATCAAACATGTAATGAAAAGTAAAGATTTTGAGTGAGCCATACACCTAAGTCTTTAACATGTGTTTCCTTCTTAAGAGATCCACACGGCAAAAAGGAAAGTTTTGGAAAAACGTACAACAGAGGGTAAATAATCTAAATTGTGTAGTTTCAGGCCTGACATTACATTGTGTATAGACATTTTTGGTGTCATCTCACTAACATCACCTCATCATGTATGGATCCACACAAGGTATTTTCAAAT
>NW_022982791.1:0-25434 GCF_902652985.1 Pecten maximus | reverse complement strand
CCCTATAAAGAGTACACACTTAGACTCCTATGAAGAAGGCAGCCACTAGGCTACTAAGTATCAGGTGAAATCTTGCACATTTCTGCTTGAGCTTTCCGGAGAATATGATGAGGGGTACGGATGTATCGACAGTAGCTATCCGATTGCCAGCGTCCAAGCACTTTGATGAGGTGATCGGGGACATCTGACTGGGCGGCAGTAGTTGCGGCTCCTATTCTGAAGGAATGTCCTGTGTATAGTGAATGATTTAGACCTAGTCGGATCAAGGTCTGTCTTAGTTTGTCAATGAAAACATGTCGAGTCAAGGCAGCAGAATGAATGGAAAATAGGGGGTCCGAAGGACGACAACCATTCATGAATCTTTCTGTTAGCATTCTGATGACAGCGGCTACAGCACATACATGGTGATGGGTGCGGAACAGGTGAATGGTGACTCCTTGACGAAAGGGGTCGGTTTTGGACGCCTTGAGGCGCAATGTCATGCTGTTACTGTCCGGTGCTACTTGAATGTCGCTGATACACAAGTGAATTGAAGAATCAAATGTGTTAGTGGTGCATGTGAATTCTCCGCACCGTAAGAATGTGAAGAAGGCCACACAGCAGGCAGCCTCCATAGTAGTGTCTGTGGCAGGATCGAAAACACCGTCGAAATGCTGAGCATAACTTAGACAATATGTTGAAAGTTATGGGGAGTCTAGGTTTTACCGGAGTTCCCTGTAGTTTCTTTAATCCCCGTAATATGGTCTGGAGTCGGTAAAGTGGTAACCCATGAGTACTCACAAGCGGGTTGCTGAGCCCCTGCATAGTACAATGGAACTTAATTCCGTATAAATACAGCTTAATTGTAGAATATTTCAATCTGAGGTTATGATAACAATGAGTCACGAAGAGTATTAATAATTCTTCTGTAACGTTGGTAAACACACTTGCTTGGTCGTTTATACCATTCATGAGGATGAAGTTCTTGAAACAGGAAACACCTGATGTGTAGGTAGTTCTAGTCGAATAAGCCACTGCAGCATTCCATAGGTCACGCACTGCTGGTTCTAGTATAGAGGCACATTGTCGTAATCCGGAATGGGATTTTGGCTCTTCTTTGCTGCTGGTGCCAAGTCGTGGAACCGGTCCATCTGGAAACGAGATAAGGCATCAGCAATATTATTCTGTTTTCCAGGAATATGCACGGCTGTGAGAACGAAGTTGTGGATAAAGGTACACCAAGTTAAACGTCGCATAAATGGCATGATATAAGCGCATTTAGAACGTCCTTTCCTGATGATATCAACAGTTGCTTGATTGTCACAGTGTAGTCTAATTCTGAGACCTGACCACTTGTGTCCCCATATCATACAGGCCAGTACGATAGGATATAATTCCATGAAAGCAATTGACATTTCAGAACTGTTCAAGGATATTTGATGTGGCCAGTGACCGTGGAACCACTGACCGTCATAAAAAGCACCAAATCCAATTCCTCCGGCTGCATCTGTGTAGAGATTTATATCGTGAGCTAATGTTGTCGTCTCCTGGAGGAAGACTGAATTTCCGTTCCATTGATCTGTGAAAGTATACCACATAAATAAGTCCTGCTGACAGGCCCCAGTAAGTTGTACATGATGATGCAACTGTTTGACTGAGGCGGCAAGATTTAAGAGATAAGATATAAACGAGCGTCCTTGAATGATCACCCGACTAGCAAAGTTCATATGTCCCAAAAGGCTTAATAGTTCGCGCTTTGTGACCTTTTTGCGTTTACAGAAAGATTTGATTGTTTGAGTTATTCTCTGCACTTTATTTGCCGGCAGGCGTGCTTCCATGTTACTAGTGTCCAGAGTGATTCCTAGAAACTCTAAACTCTCAGATGGACCCAATGTTTTGTGAGGAGACACTGGAATATTGAGTGCTGTAAAAACCTTGGACAAAATTGCCATTGTTCGTTCAGCTACCACATTTGGTCTGTCGATTGTAAGAAAGTCATCCAGATAGTGAATTATGTATTCTATCTGATAGTTAGTTGATAAAATCCAACAGAGAGCGGTTGATAAAAGGTCAAAGATCTTAGGACTGGAACGACACCCAAAAGTGAGTTTGGTATAAAAATAGTACTGTTGTTTCCAGCATATACCGTAGAAAGGCCAGAGTTTTGGAGAAACAGGTATAAGTTTAAAGGCATCTGTTATGTCAAGTTTACACAGCTTGGAGTGTCTTCCTGTATGCTGGATTTGATTTATGGCGTCATCAACACTAATGTACGACAATGAGTATTCCTCTTTAGCAATTAATTCGTTGATGCTGTTACCTTCGGAGTCATGGGGGGCAGAAAGGTCCACGATTAGACGTTTCTTGTCAGAGTACTTCCCTGTCGCTATTCCAATTGGGTTAATCCTGTATATATCAAAAGGGGGTTCTGTATAAGGGCCAATTAAGAATTTCTTGTTAACTTCACTAGTTATAAGTTCATCGACGATGTCTGGTTCAGAAGTGGCACTTTTTAAGTTCTTGCAGATTAGAGATATCTCTGGTAATGCAGACATTCCAGTGTCAAAGCCGTCTGATAATCCAGAAATCAAAGACTGCACAAAGTTCTTATCAGGGTGGTTTTCTAGTTCTCTCTCCAGTGCTGCTATATTGATAGGAGTTGACGCCTTGAAATCCTGGAGGTTAGCCTTTTGTCATTGTTTAGCTGATTCGTTGGTTTTATGTGTTTTAGCAGATTTAATTGAAGATTTCTTAATGTGAAGGTAGGGGCAATTGTCACGGTTACAGCCATCTTGGTCGTTGTAATTGTTGCAGACCTCTTTACCATGGTGAATGACCCTGGCCCTTCCTTTACTGTCCGTGTTGCTGTCCCCATTCCTATTGTTTCCTTTATGGTTTTTTGCTGATGATCCTAGTCCATTCAAAATGAGAGGACAGAAGTCTTCGGTATGATTCATGTTGTTGCACAGTTTGCAGCTGTTACTCCGAAATCCGGAACATATCGTGGTGTAAAGTTGATTGTCCCGAATCGCCCAGTTGACCTTAATGCCACGCTGGTGTAATAGTGCTGCTGCCCTAGTGGCGAAAGCTTTATGGTATTCATAGAATATAGGACCAGGGTATGTTGTGGCTAGTTCTACTATGTCTCGCTCGTAGATGTCTAGCTCCTGTCTGCGATTAGGGTAATATTCGCACATGATGCTCCTGTATATCGAGAAGGCCTTGACAAACTCTCCGAGGGTGAGAGATTTACATAGACGTGGGTCTGTTTGGAGCGGGACAGTACGCCCCCCAACTTCAGTGAATCGATTGTAGCGAGTGCAATCATAGTCATAAGATGGCAGTAATAGTAGAGCTAAGTTGACGTCCTTACCTTCTATTATCTGCTGGCGTATGGCTTGAGGTACGACTTCTATTGATGGCAGAGATTCTGATGAAATTCCTGTCTGTTGTAGAAGGATAGCAGGCCGAGGCCCATAATTGTTTGGTATGCCTCCTGTTACGGCTGGGGGCTCTAAGGTCGGTGAGGTTGGTGAGGTTGTTGAGGTCGCAGTCAGGACATGACCTGGTACAGCTGGGGCCTGTCCGACTGCTACTGTATTTTGGCACAGTATTAATTGCTCCAGCCTGATAACATGTGCTTGTAGAGCCTTCATTGCCTCATTTGATGGGAGATTCCTGCTGTGGTAGCCAGGCTGTGTAAGGTCATTCTCAGTAGGTGGCGTAACATCACTGTTACCATCACTAACACTGGTATTATTTTCTTTGTACAGTTTGACCAGCATTGTTTTTGTAAAACCACATGGTGGTCTGATGTTCTGCTCCAGCAGTCGTGTCCTTAGTTCACCTATAGTCCAGTTTTCTGGCTTATTAGGGTCCCAGTTGCTGTCATTACCGCCTGTCGTACTGACAGCAGAATTAAGAGTGTCATTAATGTCTTCAGGTGCCCTTCGTTTGCGCCCACGAGGTTGACCTTTTCCACGTCCTGACATATCTTTAACTGATGAGTGTTTTAGAAGAATGTCTTGCTGAGGATGTAACTGTTAAGTTGTGACAATTTCGGTGAATGGATGAAGTTGTAGCAGTCTCTGATGAGAGGCCAACAAAACACAGAGAGTTTTGGAATATGACTGTTTGTTCGAGCAGTTAGAACAACAATGGCAATTTGGATAGAATTTCTGAGGAGAAATTGACATTAGCCATGTGACCGAGCGTGGTCTTCTGATTGGATCTCTTGACATCCTTACCTTGTTAGTAAGGGGCTGTTTAATTAGAATATGTAAATTAGGTGCAGGAGTGAAACCTCCCTTCATAGATAACCGTAGGGTCAGGGAGGTCATAGATAGAGCCAGACTGGTCAAGACTGGGTGATAAGGGTAATTAGATTCCCCCAAGATGATATCTGCATGCAAGTCTTATCTGTGCCCATTACATTCAGACTGGGAAGTTGCTTTGATAAGGTTTGTTTATCTGAGAGACAGAGAACATAAAGACTAGCAGGTGCTTTGAGTATATATTTGCACATGTGTGCAGTTGACAAGCGGACATGAGATGTCCTTTGATACAGTTTATTTAGCCTTGGCATGACCTGTACTGGTCAGCAAGGAGGAGCATAAATCTCCAAAAGCTTCAAGTGAAGCCATGCAGTATGTTAAATTGACTGTGTTTGGATGACAGGCAGGCCCCATATCTGCTGTGTAAACCTGCCTAATATTTAATATTAGACTTTAATAAATTGAAAATCTTAATTATTTCTAGGTGGATGTTCTTGTAAACACAACTAATCCAAAACTGGATTTAGATTTTGGATATGTTTCTAAAACAATATTGAAAATAGCTGGAAAGGGTATCCAAACAGAATGTGACAAACGCTACCAACATGACATCTGTGTTGGTGATGTTGCTGTGACTTCGGCTGGAAACTTTCCACATGTACAGAACATAGTTCATGTAGTGTTGCCTCATTGGAGACCTACTGGTAATTTTTCTCTGATGGTAAGTGTGACTTTTTTAGTTAATTTTTTTCAGAGGATATTTCATCAAATTTCCATTCCATTGTACATTTGTCTATATGTCATCAGCATCGAGAAGTATCCTTAGCAGAAATATTATGCTTATTGTAAATCACTGATATTTCAAGTAGGACTTGCATGGGCAAAAAACACAGAATAAAAAAATGGGAATAATAACACACCAGGTAAACATTTGAATTGAAGCCAAAATTGTAAGTATGTAGAAAGGAAAAATACTGGATTGATAGTTAAAAACATTTAGACATTATTGTTATATTTATACAAAATTGAGGTGATAAGATGTGTTTGCTTTGAGTTTGATGAATTTTGAAATTCATTAGAATTTTGTTTGAGAATATGTGAAAACCAATTCACTTGTTATTAAGGTTTTGGAGCTGCTGGTGACAAAGTGTCTGATAGAGACCGATAAAAGACGGCTTCAGAGCATTGCTTTCCCAGTACTTGGTACAGGGAAATTGTTGTACCCAACACATCTTGTTGCCAAGACCATGTGTGATACCATCAGCAAATATGGCCGAAATAGAAAAACAAATATCAAGACTGTCAAGGTTGCAATTTTTGAAAGGGATATCTTGAAGGTGAGATATTGTATTGTCGTTATGGATATTCAGAACAAGCTGGTTTTTTTTAGGTCATCTGACCCGAAGGGTCAGGATGACCTATAGTCATCGTACGCGTGCTTCGTCCGTCATCGTGCGCCGTGTGCCGTGCGTTGTGCGCCGTGCGTTGTGCGCCGTGCGTAAACTTTTCACATTTCAGTCTTCTTCTCAAGTTCCACCAGTGGGATTAAGCTGAAACTTGCCTGAAATGATCCTGAGATGGTCCTGACCAAGTGTTGTTATTTTTCGGGTCAGTCCGAAATCCAAGATGGCCGCCATAGCCGCCATCTTGAAAACACATTTTAAACTTCTTCTCAAGTCCCACCAGTGCTGTTGGGCTGAAACTTGCCAGAAATGATCCTGAGATGATCCCGACCAAGTGTTGTTATTTTTCGGGTCGGTCCGAAATCCAAGATGGCCGCCATAGCCGCCAACTTGAAAAACACATTTTAAACTTCTTCTCAAGTTCCACCAGTGCTATTGAGCTGAAACTTGCCTGAAATGATCCTGAGATGATCCCGACCAAGTGTTGTTATTTTTCGGGTCGGTCCGAAATCCAAGATGGCCGCCATAGCCGCCATCTTGAAAAACACATTTTAAACTTCTTCTCAGGTTCCACCAGTGCTATTGAGCTGAAACTTGCCTGAAATGATCCTGATATGATCCCGACCAAGTGATGTTATTTTTCGGGTGGGTCCGAAATCCAAGATGGCCGCCATAGGCGCCATCTTGAGAAACACATTTTAAACTTCTTCTCAAGTTCCAGCAGTGCTATTGAGCTGAAACTTGCCTGAAATGATCCTGATATGATCCCGACCAAGTGTTGTTATTTTTCGGGTCGGTTCGAAATCCAAGATGGCCGCCATAGCCGCCATCTTGAAAAACACATTTTAAACTTCTTCTCAAGTTCCACCAGTGCTATTGAGCTGAAACTTGCCTGAAATGATCCTGAGCTGATCCCGACCAAGTGTTGTTATTTTTCGGGTCGGGTCCGAAATCCAAGATGGCCGCCATAGCCGCCATCTTGAAAAACACATTTTAAACTTCTTCTCAAGTTCCAGCAGTGCTATTGAGCTGAAACTTGCCTGAAATGATCCTGATATGATCCCGACCAAGTGTTGTTATTTTTCGGGTCGGTTCGAAATCCAAGATGGCCCCCATTGCCGCCATCTGGAAAAACACATTTTAAACTTCTTCTCAAGTTCCACCAGTGCTACTGAGCTGAAACTTGCCTGAAATGATCCTGAGCTGATCCCGACCAAGTGTTGTTATTTTTCGGGTCGGTCCGAAATCCAAGATGGCCGCCATAGCCGCCATCTTGAAAAACACATTTTAAACTTCTTCTCAAGTTCCACCAGTGGGATTAAGCTGAAACTTGCCTGAAATGATCCTGAGATGATCCTGACCAAGTGTTGTTATTTTTCGGGTCAGTCCGAAATCCAAGATGGCCGCCATAGCCGCCATCTCGAAAACACATTTTAAACTTCTTCTCAAGTCCCACCAGTGCTGTTGGGCTGAAACTTGCCAGAAATGATCCTGAGATGATCCCGACCAAGTGATGTTATTTTTCGGGTGGGTCCGAAATCCAAGATGGCCGCCATAGCCGCCATCTTGAAAAACACATTTTAAACTTCTTCTCAAGTTCCACCAGTGCTATTGAGATGAAACTTGCCTGAAATGATCCTGATATGATCCCGACCAAGTGTTGTTATTTTTTGGGTCGGTCTGAAATCCAAGATGGCCGCCATAGCTGCCATTTTGAAAACACATTTTAAACTTCTTCTCAGGTTCCACCAGTGCTATTGAGCTGAAACTTGCCTGAAATGATCCTGATATGATCCCGACCAAGTGATGTTATTTTTCGGGTGGGTCCGAAATCCAAGATGGCCGCCATAGCCGCCATCTTGAAAAACACATTTTAAACTTCTTCTCAAGTTCCACCAGTGCTATTGAGCTGAAACTTGCCTGAAATGATCCTGAGATGATCCCGACCAAGTGTTGTTATTTTTCGGGTCGGTCCGAAATCCAAGATGGCCGCCATAGCCGCCATAGCCGCCATCTTGAAAAACACATTTTAAACTTCTTGTCAAGTTCCACCAGTGCTATTGAGCTGAAACTTGCCTGAAATGATCCTGAGATGATCCCGACCAAGTGATGTTATTTTTCGGGTGGGTCCGAAATCCAAGATGGCCGCCATAGCCGCCATCTTGAAAAACACATTTTAAACTTCTTCTCAAGTTCCACCAGTGCTATTGAGATGAAACTTGCCTGAAATGATCCTGATATGATCCCGACCAAGTGTTGTTATTTTTTGGGTCGGTCTGAAATCCAAGATGGCCGCCATAGCTGCCATTTTGAAAACACATTTTAAACTTCTTCTCAGGTTCCACCAGTGCTATTGAGCTGAAACTTGCCTGAAATGATCCTGATATGATCCCGACCAAGTGTTGTTATTTTTCGGGTCGGTCCGAAATCCAAGATGGCCCTCATTGCCGCCATTTTGAAAACACATTTTAAACTTCTTCTCCGGTTCTACCAGTGCTATTGAGCTGAAAATTGCCTGAAATGATCCTGATATGATCCCGACCAAGTGATGTTATTTTTCGGGTCGGTCCGAAATCCAAGATGGCCACCATAACCACCATCTTCAAAAACACATTTTAAACTTCTTCTCAAGTTCCACCAGTACTGTTGGGCTGAAACTTGCCTGAAATGTTCCTGACATGATCCCGACCAAGTGTTGTTATTTTTTAGATTGGTCCGAAATCCAAGATGGCCGCCATAGGCGCCATCTTGAAAAACACATTTTAAACTTCTTCTCAAGTTCCAGCAGTGCTATTGAGCTGAAACTTGCCTGAAATGATCCTGATATGATCCCGATCAAGTGTTGTTATTTTTCGGGTCGGTCCGAAATCCAAGATGGCCCCCATTGCCGCCATTTTGAAAACACATTTTAAACTTCTTCTCAAGTTCCACCAGTGCTATTGAGCTGAAAATTGCCTGAAATGATCCTGATATGATCCCGACCAAGTGATGTTATTTTTCGGGTCGGTCCGAAATCCAAGATGGCCACCATAACCACCATCTTCAAAAACACATTTTAAACTTCTTCTCAAGTTCCACCAGTACTGTTGGGCTGAAACTTGCCTGAAATGTTCCTGACATGATCCCGACCAAGTGTTGTTATTTTTTAGATTGGTCTGAAATGCAAGATGGCCGCCATATCCGCCGTCTTAAAAAACACATTTTAAACTTCTTCTCCAGTTCCACTGGTGCCATTGAGCTCGAAATTGGTGAGGATGTTAAGGAAGGAGTGCCAACAAAGTGTTGTTATTTTTTCAGCCTTGTAAAAACTTTGGCATGGCAGCAATGGCGGCCATTTTGTAACATGATTGCGGAATCATGGTTTTCCTGAACAACACCTATTTCAAACTTCTTCTCAAATTCCACTGGTGGGATTCAGCTCTAACTTACCAGAAATGATCCTTAGATGGTCCAGACCAAGTGTTATTATTTATTGGGTCGGTCAGATATCCAAGATGGCCACCATGGCCAACAGTGCCACTATATACTTGCTACAGAGAATGCATACTACAATAATATAAGGGTTTTAATTTAGAGTCAGATGACCGTTAAGGCCCCTGGGCCTCTTGTTTCTCTTGCTTATCCATGTATAATTACTGAACCATTTGACATTGAGGACATTTTGAGTTACCTTTTTAGTTCACAATCATAAGATGGAGGTCTTTCTAAATGTTTTACCTCATGAAGTGTTATAATTAAAGCTTACGCTATGGAAGAATCCATAAGAAGAATCCTTTGTCTGGCCTTCCTTCAGACAGGTGTCCTTTATTGAGAGGTAAATTATATAGTAAATTGCAAGGAGTAGGTCTGATAAGTCTGTCCTTGATACACAAGTGTCCTTTACATAGAGGTGTCCTTTATAACAGGTTTGACAGTACTAATATTTGACCAGAAGCTTGTACCTTTTCTTACTACCCATGTGAGGGATTCAGGCCCTCTGGGCCTCTTATTTGTTGGATATTATCTGGATGACTTCTTTTAATCCTTGTGATTAATTGATGTTTTATGTATGGATTTTTGTACGCCCAGAATTTGACAGGAATAATATGGTATGACATCATCAGTCCGTCTGTATGCAGTAAACTTCCATTTATCCCCTTTGTTAGGTCATCTGACCCGAAGGGTCAGGATGACCTATAGTCATCATGTTTCGTCCGTCGTCGTGCGCCGTCCGCCGTCCGCCGTGCGCCGTGCGTAAACTTTTCACATTTCAAACTTCTTCTCAAGTTCCACCAGTGGGATTGAGCTGAAACTTGCCTGAAATGATGCTGGGATGGTCCTGACCAAGTGTTGTTATTTTTCGGGTCTGTCCGAAATCCAAGATGGCCGCCATAGCCGCCATTTTGAAAACACATTTTAAACTTCTTCTCATGTTCCACCAGTGCTATTGAGCTGAAACTTGCCAGAAATGATCCTGAGATGGTCCTGACCAAGTGTTGTTATTTTTCGGGTCGGTCCGAAATCCAAGATGGCCGCCATAGCCGCCATTTTGAAAACACATTTTAAACTTCTTCTCATGTTCCACCAGTGCTATTGAGCTGAAACTTGCCAGAAATGATCCTGATATGATCCCGACCAAGTGTTGTTATTTTTCGGGTCGGTTCGAAATCCAAGATGGCCCCCATTGCCGCCATCTGGAAAAACACATTTTAAACTTCTTCTCAAGTTCCACCAGTGCTATTGAGCTGAAACTTGCCTGAAATGATCCTGAGCTGATCCCGACCAAGTGTTGTTATTTTTCGGGTCGGTCCGAAATCCAAGATGGCCGCCATAGCCGCCATCTTGAAAAACACATTTTAAACTTCTTCTCAAGTTCCACCAGTGCTATTGAGCTGAAACTTGCCTGAAATGATCCTGAGATGATCCCGACCAAGTGTTGTTATTTTTCGGGTGGGTCCGAAATCCAAGATGGCCGCCATAGCCGCCATCTTGAAAAACACATTTTAAACTTCTTCTCTAGTTCCACCAGTGCTATTGAGATGAAACTTGCCTGAAATGATCCTGATATGATCCCGACCAAGTGTTGTTATTTTTCGGGTCGGTTCGAAATCAAAGATGGCCCCCATTGCCGCCATCTTGAAAACACATTTTAAACTTCTTCTCCGGTTCCACCAGTGCTATTGAGCTGAAAATTGCCTGAAATGATTCTGATATGATCCCGACCAAGTGATGTTATTTTTCGGGTCGGTCCGAAATCCAAGATGGCCACCATAACCACCATCTTCAAAAACACATTTTAAACTTCTTCTCAAGTTCCACCAGTGCTATTGAGCTGAAACTTGCCTGAAATGATCCTGAGCTGATCCCGACCAAGTGTTGTTATTTTTCGGGTCGGTCCGAAATCCAAGATGGCCGCCATAGCCGCCATCTTGAAAAACACATTTTAAACTTCTTCTCAAGTTCCAGCAGTGCTATTGAGCTGAAACTTGCCTGAAATGATCCTGATATGATCCCGACCAAGTGTTGTTATTTTTCGGGTCGGTTCGAAATCCAAGATGGCCCCCATTGCCGCCATCTGGAAAAACACATTTTAAACTTCTTCTCAAGTTCCACCAGTGCTATTGAGCTGAAACTTGCCTGAAATGATCCTGAGCTGATCCCGACCAAGTGTTGTTATTTTTCGGGTCGGTCCGAAATCCAAGATGGCCGCCATAGCCGCCATCTTGAAAAACACATTTTAAACTTCTTCTCAAGTTCCACCAGTGCTATTGAGCTGAAACTTGCCTGAAATGATCCTGAGATGATCCCGACCAAGTGTTGTTATTTTTCGGGTGGGTCCGAAATCCAAGATGGCCGCCATAGCCGCCATCTTGAAAAACACATTTTAAACTTCTTCTCAAGTTCCACCAGTGCTATTGAGATGAAACTTGCCTGAAATGATCCTGATATGATCCCGACCAAGTGTTGTTATTTTTCGGGTCGGTTCGAAATCAAAGATGGCCCCCATTGCCGCCATCTTGAAAACACATTTTAAACTTCTTCTCCGGTTCCACCAGTGCTATTGAGCTGAAAATTGCCTGAAATGATTCTGATATGATCCCGACCAAGTGATGTTATTTTTCGGGTCGGTCCGAAATCCAAGATGGCCACCATAACCACCATCTTCAAAAACACATTTTAAACTTCTTCTCAAGTTCCACCACTACTGTTGGGCTGAAACTTGCCTGAAATGTTCCTGACATGATCCCGACCAAGTGTTGTTATTTTTTAGATTGGTCCGAAATCCAAGATGGCCGCCATAGCCGCCATCTTGAAAAACTTATTTTAAACTTCTTCTCAAGTTCCATCAGTGCTGTTGGGCTGAAACTTGCCAGAAATGATCCTGAGATGATCCCGACCAAGTGTTGTTATTTTTCGGGTCGGTCCAAAATCCACGATGGCCGCCATAGCCACAATATTGAAAAACACATTTTAAACTTCTTCTCAAGTTCCGCAAGTGCTATTGAGCTGAAACTTGCCTGAAATGATCCTGATATGATCCCGACCAAGTGTTGTTATTTTTCGGGTCGGTCCGAAATCCAAGATGGCCGCCATAGCCGCCATCTTGAAAAACACATTTTAAACTTCTTCTCAAGTTCCAGCAGTGCTATTGAGCTGAAACTTGCCTGAAATGATCCTGATATGATCCCGACCAAGTGTTGTTATTTTTCGGGTCGGTTCGAAATCCAAGATGGCCCCCATTGCCGCCATCTGGAAAAACACATTTTAAACTTCTTCTCAAGTTACACCAGTGCTACTGAGCTGAAACTTGCCTGAAATGATCCTGAGCTGATCCCGACCAAGTGTTGTTATTTTTCGGGTCGGTCCGAAATCCAAGATGGCCGCCATAGCCGCCATCTTGAAAAACACATTTTAAACTTCTTCTCAAGTTCCACCAGTGGGATTAAGCTGAAACTTGCCTGAAATGATCCTGAGATGATCCTGACCAAGTGTTGTTATTTTTCGGGTCAGTCCGAAATCCAAGATGGCCGCCATAGCCGCCATCTCGAAAACACATTTTAAACTTCTTCTCAAGTCCCACCAGTGCTGTTGGGCTGAAACTTGCCAGAAATGATCCTGAGATGATCCCGACCAAGTGTTGTTATTTTTCGGGTCGGTCCGAAATCCAAGATGGCCGCCATAGCCGCCATCTTGAAAAACACATTTTAAACTTCTTCTCAAGTTCCACCAGTGCTATTGAGCTGAAACTTGCCTGAAATGATCCTGAGATGATCCCGACCAAGTGTTGTTATTTTTCGGGTCGGTCCGAAATCCAAGATGGCCGCCATAGCCGCCATAGCCGCCATCTTGAAAAACACATTTTAAACTTCTTGTCAAGTTCCACCAGTGCTATTGAGCTGAAACTTGCCTGAAATGATCCTGAGATGATCCCGACCAAGTGATGTTATTTTTCGGGTGGGTCCGAAATCCAAGATGGCCGCCATAGCCGCCATCTTGAAAAACACATTTTAAACTTCTTCTCAAGTTCCACCAGTGCTATTGAGATGAAACTTGCCTGAAATGATCCTGATATGATCCCGACCAAGTGTTGTTATTTTTTGGGTCGGTCTGAAATCCAAGATGGCCGCCATAGCTGCCATTTTGAAAACACATTTTAAACTTCTTCTCAGGTTCCACCAGTGCTATTGAGCTGAAACTTGCCTGAAATGATCCTGATATGATCCCGACCAAGTGTTGTTATTTTTCGGGTCGGTCCGAAATCCAAGATGGCCCTCATTGCCGCCATTTTGAAAACACATTTTAAACTTCTTCTCCGGTTCTACCAGTGCTATTGAGCTGAAAATTGCCTGAAATGATCCTGATATGATCCCGACCAAGTGATGTTATTTTTCGGGTCGGTCCGAAATCCAAGATGGCCACCATAACCACCATCTTCAAAAACACATTTTAAACTTCTTCTCAAGTTCCACCAGTACTGTTGGGCTGAAACTTGCCTGAAATGTTCCTGACATGATCCCGACCAAGTGTTGTTATTTTTTAGATTGGTCCGAAATCCAAGATGGCCGCCATAGGCGCCATCTTGAAAAACACATTTTAAACTTCTTCTCAAGTTCCAGCAGTGTTATTGAGCTGAAACTTGCCTGAAATGATCCTGATATGATCCCGATCAAGTGTTGTTATTTTTCGGGTCGGTCCGAAATCCAAGATGGCCCCCATTGCCGCCATTTTGAAAACACATTTTAAACTTCTTCTCAAGTTCCACCAGTGCTATTGAGCTGAAAATTGCCTGAAATGATCCTGATATGATCCCGACCAAGTGATGTTATTTTTCGGGTCGGTCCGAAATCCAAGATGGCCACCATAACCACCATCTTCAAAAACACATTTTAAACTTCTTCTCAAGTTCCACCAGTACTGTTGGGCTGAAACTTGCCTGAAATGTTCCTGACATGATCCCGACCAAGTGTTGTTATTTTTTAGATTGGTCTGAAATGCAAGATGGCCGCCATATCCGCCGTCTTAAAAAACACATTTTAAACTTCTTCTCCAGTTCCACTGGTGCCATTGAGCTCGAAATTGGTGAGGATGTTAAGGAAGGAGTGCCAACAAAGTGTTGTTATTTTTTCAGCCTTGTAAAAACTTTGGCATGGCAGCAATGGCGGCCATTTTGTAACATGATTGCGGAATCATGGTTTTCCTGAACAACACCTATTTCAAACTTCTTCTCAAATTCCACTGGTGGGATTCAGCTCTAACTTACCAGAAATGATCCTTAGATGGTCCAGACCAAGTGTTATTATTTATTGGGTCGGTCAGATATCCAAGATGGCCACCATGGCCAACAGTGCCACTATATACTTGCTACAGAGAATGCATACTACAATAATATAAGGGTTTTAATTTAGAGTCAGATGACCGTTAAGGCCCCTGGGCCTCTTGTTTCTCTTGCTTATCCATGTATAATTACTGAACCATTTGACATTGAGGACATTTTGAGTTACCTTTTTAGTTCACAATCATAAGATGGAGGTCTTTCTAAATGTTTTACCTCATGAAGTGTTATAATTAAAGCTTACGCTATGGAAGAATCCATAAGAAGAATCCTTTGTCTGGCCTTCCTTCCTTCCTTCAGAGGTAAATTATATAGTAAATTGCAAGGAGTAGGTCTGATAAGTCTGTCCTTGATACACAAGTGTCCTTTACAAAGAGGTGTCCTTTATAACAGGTTTGACAGTACTAATATTTGACCAGAAGCTTGTACCTTTTCTTACTACCCATGTGAGGGATTCAGGCCCTCTGGGCCTCTTATTTGTTGGATATTATCTGGATGACTTCTTTTAATCCTTGTGATTAATTGATGTTTTATGTATGGATTTTTGTACGCCCAGAATTTGACAGGAATAATATGGTATGACATCATCAGTCCGTCTGTATGCAGTAAACTTCCATTTATCCCCTTTGTTAGGTCATCTGACCCGAAGGGTCAGGATGACCTATAGTCATCATGTTTCGTCCGTCGTCGTGCGCCGTCCGCCGTCCGCCGTGCGCCGTGCGTAAACTTTTCACATTTCAAACTTCTTCTCAAGTTCCACCAGTGGGATTGAGCTGAAACTTGCCTGAAATGATGCTGGGATGGTCCTGACCAAGTGTTGTTATTTTTCGGGTCTGTCCGAAATCCAAGATGGCCGCCATAGCCGCCATTTTGAAAACACATTTTAAACTTCTTCTCATGTTCCACCAGTGCTATTGAGCTGAAACTTGCCAGAAATGATCCTGAGATGGTCCTGACCAAGTGTTGTTATTTTTCGGGTCGGTCCGAAATCCAAGATGGCCGCCATAGCCGCCATTTTGAAAAAAAAATTTAAACTTCTTCTCATGTTCCACCAGTGCTATTGAGCTGAAACTTGCCAGAAATGATCCTGATATGATCCCGACCAAGTGTTGTTATTTTTCGGGTCGGTTCGAAATCCAAGATGGCCCCCATTGCCGCCATCTGGAAAAACACATTTTAAACTTCTTCTCAAGTTCCACCAGTGCTATTGAGCTGAAACTTGCCTGAAATGATCCTTAGCTGATCCCGACCAAGTGTTGTTATTTTTCGGGTCGGTCCGAAATCCAAGATGGCCGCCATAGCCGCCATCTTGAAAAACACATTTTAAACTTCTTCTCAAGTTCCACCAGTGCTATTGAGCTGAAACTTGCCTGAAATGATCCTGAGATGATCCCGACCAAGTGTTGTTATTTTTCGGGTGGGTCCGAAATCCAAGATGGCCGCCATAGCCGCCATCTTGAAAAACACATTTTAAACTTCTTCTCAAGTTCCACCAGTGCTATTGAGATGAAACTTGCCTGAAATGATCCTGATATGATCCCGACCAAGTGTTGTTATTTTTCGGGTCGGTTCGAAATCAAAGATGGCCCCCATTGCCGCCATCTTGAAAACACATTTTAAACTTCTTCTCCGGTTCCACCAGTGCTATTGAGCTGAAAATTGCCTGAAATGATTCTGATATGATCCCGACCAAGTGATGTTATTTTTCGGGTCGGTCCGAAATCCAAGATGGCCACCATAACCACCATCTTCAAAAACACATTTTAAACTTCTTCTCAAGTTCCACCAGTGCTATTGAGCTGAAACTTGCCTGAAATGATCCTGAGCTGATCCCGACCAAGTGTTGTTATTTTTCGGGTCGGTCCGAAATCCAAGATGGCCGCCATAGCCGCCATCTTGAAAAACACATTTTAAACTTCTTCTCAAGTTCCAGCAGTGCTATTGAGCTGAAACTTGCCTGAAATGATCCTGATATGATCCCGACCAAGTGTTGTTATTTTTCGGGTCGGTTCGAAATCCAAGATGGCCCCCATTGCCGCCATCTTGAAAAACACATTTTAAACTTCTTCTCAAGTTCCACCAGTGCTATTGAGCTGAAACTTGCCTGAAATGATCCTGAGCTGATCCCGACCAAGTGTTGTTATTTTTCGGGTCGGTCCGAAATCCAAGATGGCCGCCATAGCCGCCATCTTGAAAAACACATTTTAAACTTCTTCTCAAGTTCCACCAGTGCTATTGAGCTGAAACTTGCCTGAAATGATCCTGAGATGATCCCGACCAAGTGTTGTTATTTTTCGGGTGGGTCCGAAATCCAAGATGGCCGCCATAGCCGCCATCTTGAAAAACACATTTTAAACTTCTTCTCAAGTTCCACCAGTGCTATTGAGATGAAACTTGCCTGAAATGATCCTGATATGATCCCGACCAAGTGTTGTTATTTTTCGGGTCGGTTCGAAATCAAAGATGGCCCCCATTGCCGCCATCTTGAAAACACATTTTAAACTTCTTCTCCGGTTCCACCAGTGCTATTGAGCTGAAAATTGCCTGAAACGATTCTGATATGATCCCGACCAAGTGATGTTATTTTTCGGGTCGGTCCGAAATCCAAGATGGCCACCATAACCACCATCTTCAAAAACACATTTTAAACTTCTTCTCAAGTTCCACCACTACTGTTGGGCTGAAACTTGCCTGAAATGTTCCTGACATGATCCCGACCAAGTGTTGTTATTTTTTAGATTGGTCCGAAATCCAAGATGGCCGCCATAGGCGCCATCTTGAAAAACTTATTTTAAACTTCTTCTCAAGTTCCATCAGTGCTGTTGGGCTGAAACTTGCCAGAAATGATCCTGAGATGATCCCGACCAAGTGTTGTTATTTTTCGGGTCGGTCCAAAATCCACGATGGCCGCCATAGCCACAATATTGAAAAACACATTTTAAACTTCTTCTCAAGTTCCGCAAGTGCTATTGAGCTGAAACTTGCCTGAAATGATCCTGATATGATCCCGACCAAGTGTTGTTATTTTTCGGGTCGGTCCGAAATCCAAGATGGCCGCCATAGCCGCCATCTTGAAAAACACATTTTAAACTTCTTCTCAAGTTCCAGCAGTGCTATTGAGCTGAAACTTGCCTGAAATGATCCTGATATGATCCCGACCAAGTGTTGTTATTTTTCGGGTCGGTTCGAAATCCAAGATGGCCCCCATTGCCGCCATCTGGAAAAACACATTTTAAACTTCTTCTCAAGTTCCACCAGTGCTATTGAGCTGAAACTTGCCTGAAATGATCCTGAGCTGATCCCGACCAAGTGTTGTTATTTTTCGGGTCGGTCCGAAATCCAAGATGGCCGCCATAGCCGCCATCTTGAAAAACACATTTTAAACTTCTTCTCAAGTTCCACCAGTGGGATTAAGCTGAAACTTGCCTGAAATGATCCTGAGATGGTCCTGACCAAGTGTTGTTATTTTTCGGGTCAGTCCGAAATCCAAGATGGCCGCCATAGCCGCCATCTTGAAAACACATTTTAAACTTCTTCTCAAGTCCCACCAGTGCTGTTGGGCTGAAACTTGCCAGAAATGATCCTGAGATGATCCCGACCAAGTGTTGTTATTTTTCGGGTCGGTCCGAAATCCAAGATGGCCGCCATAGCCGCCATCTTGAAAAACACATTTTAAACTTCTTCTCAAGTTCCACCAGTGCTATTGAGCTGAAACTTGCCTGAAATGATCCTGAGATGATCCCGACCAAGTGTTGTTATTTTTCGGGTCGGTCCGAAATCCAAGATGGCCGCCATAGCCGCCATAGCCGCCATCTTGAAAAACACATTTTAAACTTCTTCTCAAGTTCCACCAGTGCTATTGAGCTGAAACTTGCCTGAAATGATCCTGAGATGATCCCGACCAAGTGATGTTATTTTTCGGGTGGGTCCGAAATCCAAGATGGCCGCCATAGCCGCCATCTTGAAAAACACATTTTAAACTTCTTCTCAAGTTCCACCAGTGCTATTGAGATGAAACTTGCCTGAAATGATCCTGATATGATCCCGACCAAGTGTTGTTATTTTTTGGGTCGGTCTGAAATCCAAGATGGCCGCCATAGCTGCCATTTTGAAAACACATTTTAAACTTCTTCTCAGGTTCCACCAGTGCTATTGAGCTGAAACTTGCCTGAAATGATCCTGATATGATCCCGACCAAGTGATGTTATTTTTCGGGTCGGTCCGAAATCCAAGATGGCCACCATAACCACCATCTTCAAAAACACATTTTAAACTTCTTCTCAAGTTCCACCAGTACTGTTGGGCTGAAACTTGCCTGAAATGTTCCTGATATGATCCCGACCAAGTGTTGTTATTTTTTAGATTGGTCCGAAATCCAAGATGGCCGCCATAGGCGCCATCTTGAAAAACACATTTTAAACTTCTTCTCAAGTTCCAGCAGTGCTATTGAGCTGAAACTTGCCTGAAATGATCCTGATATGATCCCGATCAAGTGTTGTTATTTTTCGGGTCGGTCCGAAATCCAAGATGGCCCCCATTGCCGCCATTTTGAAAACACATTTTAAACTTCTTCTCAAGTTCCACCAGTGCTATTGAGCTGAAAATTGCCTGAAATGATCCTGATATGATCCCGACCAAGTGATGTTATTTTTCGGGTCGGTCCGAAATCCAAGATGGCCACCATAACCACCATCTTCAAAAACACATTTTAAACTTCTTCTCAAGTTCCACCAGTACTGTTGGGCTGAAACTTGCCTGAAATGTTCCTGACATGATCCCGACCAAGTGTTGTTATTTTTTAGATTGGTCCGAAATCCAAGATGGCCGCCATAGGCGCCATCTTGAAAAACACATTTTAAACTTCTTCTCAAGTTCCAGCAGTGCTATTGAGCTGAAACTTGCCTGAAATGATCCTGATATGATCCCGATCAAGTGTTGTTATTTTTCGGGTCGGTCCGAAATCCAAGATGGCCCCCATTGCCGCCATTTTGAAAACACATTTTAAACTTCTTCTCAAGTTCCACCAGTGCTATTGAGCTGAAAATTGCCTGAAATGATCCTGATATGATCCCGACCAAGTGATGTTATTTTTCGGGTCGGTCCGAAATCCAAGATGGCCACCATAACCACCATCTTCAAAAACACATTTTAAACTTCTTCTCAAGTTCCACCAGTACTGTTGGGCTGAAACTTGCCTGAAATGTTCCTGACATGATCCCGACCAAGTGTTGTTATTTTTTAGATTGGTCTGAAATGCAAGATGGCCGCCATATCCGCCGTCTTAAAAAACACATTTTAAACTTCTTCTCCAGTTCCACTGGTGCCATTGAGCTCGAAATTGGTGAGGATGTTAAGGAAGGAGTGCCAACAAAGTGTTGTTATTTTTTCAGCCTTGTAAAAACTTTGGCATGGCAGCAATGGCGGCCATTTTGTAACATGATTGCGGAATCATGGTTTTCCTGAACAACACCTATTTCAAACTTCTTCTCAAATTCCACTGGTGGGATTCAGCTCTAACTTACCAGAAATGATCCTTAGATGGTCCAGACCAAGTGTTATTATTTATTGGGTCGGTCAGATATCCAAGATGGCCACCATGGCCAACAGTGCCACTATATACTTGCTACAGAGAATGCATACTACAATAATATAAGGGTTTTAATTTAGAGTCAGATGACCGTTAAGGCCCCTGGGCCTCTTGTTTCTCTTGCTTATCCATGTATAATTACTGAACCATTTGACATTGAGGACATTTTGAGTTACCTTTTTAGTTCACAATCATAAGATGGAGGTCTTTCTAAATGTTTTACCTCATGAAGTGTTATAATTAAAGCTTACGCTATGGAAGAATCCATAAGAAGAATCCTTTGTCTGGCCTTCCTTCAGACAGGTGTCCTTTATTGAGAGGTAAATTATATAGTAAATTGCAAGGAGTAGGTCTGATAAGTCTGTCCTTGATACACAAGTGTCCTTTACATAGAGGTGTCCTTTATAACAGGTTTGACAGTACTAATATTTGACCAGAAGCTTGTACCTTTTCTTACTACCCATGTGAGGGATTCAGGCCCTCTGGGCCTCTTATTTGTTGGATATTATCTGGATGACTTCTTTTAATCCTTGTGATTAATTGATGTTTTATGTATGGATTTTTGTACGCCCAGAATTTGACAGGAATAATATGGTATGACATCATCAGTCCGTCTGTATGCAGTAAACTTCCATTTATCCCCTTTGTTAGGTCATCTGACCCGAAGGGTCAGGATGACCTATAGTCATCATGTTTCGTCCGTCGTCGTGCGCCGTCCGCCGTCCGCCGTGCGCCGTGCGTAAACTTTTCACATTTCAAACTTCTTCTCAAGTTCCACCAGTGGGATTGAGCTGAAACTTGCCTGAAATGATGCTGGGATGGTCCTGACCAAGTGTTGTTATTTTTCGGGTCTGTCCGAAATCCAAGATGGCCGCCATAGCCGCCATTTTGAAAACACATTTTAAACTTCTTCTCATGTTCCACCAGTGCTATTGAGCTGAAACTTGCCAGAAATGATCCTGAGATGGTCCTGACCAAGTGTTGTTATTTTTCGGGTCGGTCCGAAATCCAAGATGGCCGCCATAGCCGCCATTTTGAAAACACATTTTAAACTTCTTCTCATGTTCCACCAGTGCTATTGAGCTGAAACTTGCCAGAAATGATCCTGATATGATCCCGACCAAGTGTTGTTATTTTTCGGGTCGGTTCGAAATCCAAGATGGCCCCCATTGCCGCCATCTGGAAAAACACATTTTAAACTTCTTCTCAAGTTCCACCAGTGCTATTGAGCTGAAACTTGCCAGAAATGATCCTGAGATGGTCCTGACCAAGTGTTGTTATTTTTCGGGTCGGTCCGAAATCCAAGATGGCCGCCATAGCCGCCATCTTGAAAAACTTATTTTAAACTTCTTCTCAAGTTCCATCAGTGCTGTTGGGCTGAAACTTGCCAGAAATGATCCTGAGATGATCCCGACCAAGTGTTGTTATTTTTCGGGTCGGTCCAAAATCCAAGATGGCCGCAATAGCCACAATCTTGAAAAACACATTTTAAACTTCTTCTCAAGTTCCGCAAGTGCTATTGAGCTGAAACTTGCCATAAATGATCCTGATATGATCCCGACGAAGTGTTGTTATTTTTTGGGTCGGTCTGAAATCCAAGATGGCCGCCATAGCTGCCATTTTGAAAACACATATTAAACTTCTTCTCAGGTTCCACCAGTGCTATTGAGCTGAAACTTGCCTGAAATGATCCTGATATGATCCCGACCAAGTGTTGTTATTTTTCGGGTCGGTCCGAAATCCAAGATGGCCCTCATTGCCGCCATTTTGAAAACACATTTTAAACTTCTTCTCCGGTTCCACCAGTGCTATTGAGCTGAAAATTGCCTGAAATGATCCTGATATGATCCCGACCAAGTGATGTTATTTTTCGGGTCGGTCCGAAATCCAAGATGGCCACCATAACCACCATCTTCAAAAACACATTTTAAACTTCTTCTCAAGTTCCACCAGTACTGTTGGGCTGAAACTTGCCTGAAATGTTCCTGACATGATCCCGACCAAGTGTTGTTATTTTTTAGATTGGTCCGAAATCCAAGATGGCCGCCATAGGCGCCATCTTGAAAAACACATTTTAAACTTCTTCTCAAGTTCCAGCAGTGCTATTGAGCTGAAACTTGCCTGAAATGATCCTGATATGATCCCGATCAAGTGTTGTTATTTTTCGGGTCGGTCCGAAATCCAAGATGGCCCCCATTGCCGCCATTTTGAAAACACATTTTAAACTTCTTCTCAAGTTCCACCAGTGCTATTGAGCTGAAAATTGCCTGAAATGATCCTGATATGATCCCGACCAAGTGATGTTATTTTTCGGGTCGGTCCGAAATCCAAGATGGCCACCATAACCACCATCCTCAAAAACACATTTTAAACTTCTTCTCAAGTTCCACCAGTACTGTTGGGCTGAAACTTGCCTGAAATGTTCCTGACATGATCCCGACCAAGTGTTGTTATTTTTTAGATTGGTCCGAAATCCAAGATGGCCGCCGTGGCCACCATCTTGAAAAACACATTTTAAACTTCTTCTCAAGTTCCACCAGTGCTATTAAACTGAAACTTGCCTGAAATGATCCTGAGATGGCCCTGACCAAGTGTTGTTATTTTTCGGGTCGGTCCGAAATCCAAGATGGCCGCCATAGCCGCCATTTTGAAAACACATTTTAAACTTCTTCTCATGTTCCACCAGTGCTATTGGGTTGAAATTTGCCTGAAATGATCCTGATATGATGCCGACCAAGTGTTGTTATTTTTTGGGTCGGTCCGAAATCCAAGATGGCCGCCGTGGCCACCATATTGAAAAACACATTTTAAACTTCTTCTCAAGTTCCACCAGTGCTATTAAAGTGAAACTTGCCTGAAATGATCTTGATATGATCCTGAGAAAGTGTTGTTATTTTTCGGGTCAGTCCGAAATCCAAGATGGCTGCCATAGCCGCCATCTTGAAAAACACATTTTAAACTTCTTCTCCAGTTCCACCAGTGCTATTAAGTTGAAACTTGCTTGAAATGATCCTGATATGATGCCGACCAAGTGTTGTTATTTTTCGGGTCGGTCCGAAATCCAAGATGGCCGCCGTGGCCACCATCTTGAAAAACACATTTTAAACTTCTTCTCAAGTTCCACCAGTGCTATTAAACTGAAACTTGCCTGAAATGATCCTGAGATGGCCCTGACCAAGAGTTGTTATTTTTCGGGTCGGTCCGAAATCCAAGATGGCCGCCATAGCCGCCATTTTGAAAACACATTTTAAACTTCTTCTCATGTTCCACCAGTGCTATTGGGTTGAAATTTGCCTGAAATGATCCTGATAAGATGCCGACCAAGTGTTGTTATTTTTCGGGTCGGTCCGAAATCCAAGATGGCCGCCGTGGCTGCCATCTTGAAAAACACATTTTAAACTTCTTCTCCAGTTCCACCAGTGCTATTAAGCTGAAACTTGCCTGAAATGATCCTGATATGATGCCGACCAAGTGTTGTTATTTTTCGGGTTGGTCTGAAATACAAGATGGCCACCATGGCAGCCATCTTGAAAAACACATTTTAAACTTCTTCTCCAGTTCCACTGGTGCCTTTGAGTGAGAAATTGGTGAGGATTTTAAGGAAGGAGTGCCAACAAAGTGTTAATATTTTTCCGCCTCAAAAAATCATTGACTTGGCAGCCATGGCGGCCATTTGTAACATGATTGTGCAATCATGGTTATCCTGAACAATGCCTGTTTTAAACTTCTTCTCAAATTCCCCCAATGGGATTCAGCTGTAACTTACCAGAAATGATCCTGAGATGGCCCTAACCAAGTGTTGTTATTTATTGGGTCGGTCAGAAATCCAAGATGGCCACCATGGCAAACGGTGCCACTATATACTTGCTACTACATACTACAATTATATAATGTTTTTAATTTAGAGTCAGATGACCGTTAAGGCCCCTGGGCCTCTTGTTTATTTCAGTAATAATTTTTTTTGTCTGGAGATTTCCTCCTACATTTTCAACTGACATTTTTTAAAACATGGTAGACTTTATTATCGTGATGTGTTGTGTTTCCGAAATAAAAAAAATGCAAAAGTTATTGCCCTTTATTTATTTCAGTATTTCGTTTTTGTCTGGAGGTTTCCACCCATATTTTCTTACCAATTTGTTTAATATATTAGAGTCATGATATAAAGTTATGTTTCCCTGAAAAAATTCTGATTCAACTATTTCTTCAATTTCTGATGTTCAAGACTGGAGTATTTGTTTTCTTCAAACTGTCAGGAAATCAAATATTGACTAAAAGTGAGATTAAAGTGATATCTATAACATGCCAGATAGCCACTCTTAAGGTGATGCAAATCTTATGTAATATTATGGAAGCCTATGTGTTTGTATTATTGACCTTGCTAAGATAACTGCTAGCACAATTATTTCACTATAGCCTGTTAAGAAGTTTAAAGATTTGCTTTATAGATAGAGGATCTGTCATTCGTTTCCCTTCATATTAGATTTATGATACTCGTTTTGAATTTTTTATTTTTGCGAGCCTCTAGCGAGCAAAAATAAAAAATTCTAAACGAGTATCATAAATCTAATATGAAGGGAAACGAATGACAGATTCTTTTTATCATATGACGTTTTCTTTCATCGTTCCCCATCAAAAACTGATTTTCTCTTTTGCCTTGAATCGTCACATCTCAACCAAATCACCCGAACCTTCGAAGTAGGTCAATTATACCGACGAGAGAAGAAATAGTTCTAACACAACTGACTCTTGAAAAGGATTCATTTTATTAAATACACATCTCAAAACAAAATTTCAGCATTTTTTCATTTAATCTATAATAGATAAATTGTCCTCGGTGTTTGAAACAATGAGGAAAATATTTTAGTTTGAAAGTTCATGAGCGACTGTTTTTGATGTGACGAAGCCGTGACGTCACTTGGCGCGATAATGGAGGCTTCGTTGTACAAATGTCTATTCGCTGTCGCTGTCGTACAGAACCATTGTACGGCGCCTTTTCACTGCTTTGTGTTTATCCTCCTCCTCGCGGGAGTTTATGGAGATGTGAAATGTTCCACCGTGAATATTCCCACTGAACATTGTGTTCAGACTGCCGTGAAAAGCGACTTTGGATGCCGATTTGTTGGCAGTGTTGTTTGTTTTTACATTATACGTGTTTGTCGACGACAGTGTCAGCATGTTATTCTGAGTAACCGTTGAAGGCAAGTTGTAACAAACTACATTGCCGTTTTTCATGAGGATTTTATTAAATAATGTTATTATTTGTTTATTTGAAAAGAATCTAGACTAGATATGTCTCATCGGACAACGCAACCGCAATTTTCTATCGGAGTTGAAATATGTTACTAGGGGTCATAAAATAGATGTTTGCCAGGCCTAATT
>NW_022982790.1:0-34154 GCF_902652985.1 Pecten maximus | reverse complement strand
GTATATTCACTTTCACCTGGTGCTGGAAAGCAGGGAATATAGTTTTTTATAATTGACCCACCAGTCAGCCCTTTTTAAGCAGTCTACAGACACATCTTGTGACAGCAAGTATTTGACACAGTCGAGATGTCCGGCCTGTGTTGCCTCGTGTAGGGGTCGTTTCCCATCAAAGTTTGGCAGCTCTAGATCTGCCCCAGCCTCATGAAGAAACTTCAACAAATGAACATGTCCCTGCCTGGCAGCAGAGTGAAGGAGATTGTCACCTGACTTAGGGTAGGTGACCTTTAACCAACTGTCATGGCTGTCTACATCACAACTCTGTAGTTCTTTGAAATATGCAAGATCTCCCTGTAGGGCTGCTTTGAATAATTCTTGTGTTGATGGCATCTAGATATTCAACATTAACCTCATCACAATATCATCTCAACCTGGTAAAATTTATCATCTTTATACATCAACACTACTTAATCAAAGGTACACATCCTTTCAGTTTTATCAATATATGTAGACTGCAGCAGCTGACAAACTCAGTCCTGAACTGTACTGTCACCCACTTCCATTCCATACTACTGTACTTCCATGGAAAACGATTTCAATTCTGCATCTACCTGAAAAGGTGAGAACAATTATTAATGATATGATAAGAATACAATTTGGAGATTTAATAATGTACAAGTTGTAATTAATGACTTCAGGGGGAAATGTGTATTTGGGTGTATTCATACAATGTACACATTATATACATAAAATGTAATATATATTTTATTCCAGAAAGTCAAATTTATCTATTTAATTTGTTTAGAAAATGACATCTTTTAATATACAATGACTGTGCATGCATATTTTTGGTATTTTAAGTAGAATATATATTAAAAGATGTCATTTCTAAACTAATAGATACATACATATACGTTGTCCCTCATTATCATTGTATTATATTTTTACCACAATAATATAAGTCGTCCCTATAGACTTACACAAGCCCCAACCTTTACTTGCTCATGGATGCGTCCTGTGACCGATATTATTTTGCTCGGTTGACACTCTGCTGCAACTAGACTTGTTTATATATGCACAGTTTTAAATAATTACAATGAGACAAAATAATGTTATGACATTGGTAGGAAGGGTAGCATCTCACACATATCTGGTGGGGTACTCACGACCCTAGTTATCTTCTCTACTGCTGTACTAATTACAGTCCGGTAAAGCTGTACGGCCCGGCACCGCATGGTACCAGTTGGCTGTCCAGTCTTTCAATACATCCAATACGATTATATATTGGATGTATTGACAGACGAGGCTAGGACCTGTGCTTGAGTTAACCAATTACACTCATTGGGAAAATGGAGTAAACTCATAAAATGTGCGTTACCACATGTATGCATGCACAACCTTAATTAAAATTTAAAAAATACTTTGCAGCGAGTTCCAGCAGTCCATCTTTTAATTGATAAGAAGGGTACAGATCTAATTTACATGTCAAATATCAGAAAATATCTTGATTGCCCACTTAGTAAAGGGAGATAAGCGATTTTGGTGTGATCAATAAGTTCAATACAATAAAGCAACACTATAGCTGTTATATGCAGATTGAAACAAAACAACAATTTAATACACCACAATCACTTTTATTATGCTATTGTAGATTTCACGCAATAGTTTTGAATATATGATTATGAAGAAATTCACAAATTAAACATATTAAAAAACAATTTGCCCCCGAAAAATTTTGAATTTATGATTCTTTTCCTGGGAAAAAAATACTTTATTATGGGCTTTATATAGGGATTTGTCTTGTATCTGAAGAAAGCGCAACACAGATTTTCTTTTCAGATTTCTTTCCAGTGTTCATTCGTTGCCGATTTAAGCTTTCTTTACCATGACATTTTTTGGATGATTTTCAAGAATAGACCATGCCGAGGGGAGTTTTTATTTGCAAGAAACTTTGAGGCACACGAGGAAATAGATGAGCCGTTTTAGCCGCTCATCAGGAGCGATCTGCGGAGGATAACGTTTTCAATGGATTTTGCGTTTCTTGCAATGTTTACAAAGAATGTCATGATGTACTTTTCCATGGTAATACTGATAGGCTTAGCGCCGATTATGCCCCTGTCAAACTTGACCGGATTGGTGTACCGGACATCAACGGATAGAAATTTTTGTTATCCGGTGGTATACGGTGGCAAAGTTGTCAGTCCGGTAGAAAAATCCAAACTGACGGCGTACTTGCACCGAATATGGAACGGATAAAACGTACCAAGAACGAACATGTAACGTACGGCTACCGTACTACCAACCGGGTGTCTCCGAATGAGTAACGAACAACAAACGAACATGAACCGGTGAATCAGGATGTGTACAGGATGCATTCCGGACAAACCGAACACCTAACCGACATTAACGCGAGCGTGCAGAAAAAAACAAGATATATGCATTTCTCCGGCGATCATTTGTCAAAAAGTTACAGTGCTGACTGCCTCGCCAAAATGCTTCGCGGTAGAAGAAGAAGAAGAAAAAAAAAGTTATGCAAAAGCGCAAGACACAGAAGAAGTGTCTGTCGATGCTGTTGATGCTGTTGCACAGGAAACCGAAACTGAAAAACTGAAACAGAGCATGATAAAGGTGGTGATGATATTCCAGTTGAAGGTGGCGAAGTAGAAGTTGAATTTGGAAGCTTCCAAGAACCTTTTTATATGCCTGCGATAATTAATCAGTTTCTGTCGGTAGTCAGTTCCTCCCCCTGTAGGTATCCTGTAGGTATTCTGTATTCATCCGTTCTGTGCGTGTTATCCGTTTTCAATCCGTTTGTCTATTCGTCGTTTCCGGTGTTAATCCTGCAAGCATCCTGTGTTTGTCCGTTATGTGTCCGTTATGTGTTCGTTATGTGTCCGCTGAAGGTCCGGTTTATGCGTGGCGTATGCGTTCAAGTTCCATCAACGGACTGGGTAACGCATGCCCCTCGTACACCTACCGCATATAAACGAACAACGACAGGATATATACAGGACAAAACGGACATGCACAGGACAGCCAACGAATATTCTTATCCGTTACTGTCCGTTTCAAGTTTTGTGCATGCACAAAACTTTCCAACGGATACCACCGGACGCACCGTACATCACCTGACATGAAACGAATGAACCGAACATAAAACGGACATAAAACGGATATTGACGAACATCACCGGATATCCGAAAATGTTATCCGTTTCACGTCCGGTGGCCGAATCCAATAAAGTGTGACAGGGGCATAACAAAGTATACTACTGTGCTTGCTGTTGCTGTTGGCAGGCATTAGAGTAGCCCGAGTTTCCTCTGGCTGTGACACCATGTCTGGTGTAAATATGGTGTCAGAGCCAGAGGAAACTCGGTCTAGCATTAGAACTGTTTAAGGATTTCGCGTGTGTTGCAGTCAGCGTCATTACTTCGAGTTCATATATGTGAGGCGTGAAACAGCGTATGATCTCTATAATTTGTGTGTTGATGATGGCGACTTTCCAGTTTTTGCATATATATACACCAGCTCCTAGGATTGCATAGATGGTGTTTCGTGCGCATGTGATCCTTTCATTGGCATTTTGTTTTATTAGTCTTGGAACGTGTTATGTCCAGATACATTGTTTCAGCAGTTGGTTTAATTTTGGATTGCCCAATGCTTGTACATGTAGGTGTTTCCTGTTGCTGTTACCATATATAATTAGATCCGAGTTAACGAGATATATGATGACCTGGTCAAGTGTGGTGTGGTAGTCAACTAGCTCTAACATTGCTTGCATATTATTGTGGCCGTTGGTAAGAACAATGTCGTCTTTACAGGTAGAGCAGGCTACATTGATGTCTCCAATGTGGATTCCCATGGCGGTGCTTGTAATTATGTCCAGTATGGTGTTACATGTAATAAAGACCTTGTAGAGCGTGGTTGAGAGTTTGGCTCTGATTCCCTGTTTAAGTTGTACATCGTCTGAGAGATTGTTTTCTTATTAGATTTTGATATTGGAGTTCTTGTACATGTTTCGCAGTAGGAGGTCCCGTGACTCCTGCACGGTAAAGTTTGTTGGAAAGTATCTCATGGTAAACAGTGTCAGATGCTTTTTGTGCATCTAGTGTTACCAGAAGCAGGTCTTCCTTGTTTATTTTTTTGTTTTTGTATTTATGATTGCCTCAGAGACCAGAAGGGCAGCCCCGCGGGGTGAAACTCCTGACGTAAACCCTCTCTGTAGTGGATTTTGTTTGAGATTAATAATTTACCCCAGTCTGGACTTCATGATGGCCTCGAAGACTTTTGAGAACACGTTTGTGACTGTGATACCTCTATAATTGGATGGTATTGTTCTATCCTTTCCTTTTTTGAGTATAGGTGTTAGTATCCCTTTTTATCGGTTGGGTTATGTCCACTTCTTTCTCCGAAAGAGTTTGGATCGTAGTGCCGTTTGAGATGGTCTCATTTTGTATTTTCGATAAATGCTCTCTAGTTAAATCGTCATATTTAGCCACTGGCGGTGTGGCTAGCTTTTGAAAATGTTTGTGCCATTGTTCCAGGATTTCCAGAAATTCAGAATAGAGAATATAGGCTCTTCGTTGAAGGTCTCTTATTCTCTTTTAAGCGTCGTAACATTTTTGATGAAGCGCAAGAGATCCAACCTCATTTTTAATTTCTTTGTTTACGTTCTACTTGTACTTTTGTAATCTTTTATTGCTTTGGCTATGTCGTCATAGATGATTGCCTCTCCCACCTTTCTCAGTGTTGTGTATTTTGGTAGGAAGAGCTCTCCAGCTTTATGTAGTGTCTTTTCCAGATTTAAGGCTGTTTTCCTGAGTGACTGCGGTTATCTCTTTGAGGTCAGTAGCCAGTGATTCCCGATACATGTCCAGTGATTCCCGTATACATGTCCAGTGATTCCCGATACACGTCCAGTGATTCACGTATACATGTCCAGTGATTCCCGATACACGTTCAGTGATTCCCGTATACACGTCCAGTGATTCCCGTATACATGTCCGGTGATTCCCGATACACGTCCAGTGATTCCCGATACATGTCCAGTGATTCCCGATACACGTCCAGTGATTTCCGATACACGTCCAGTGATTCCCGATACACGTCCAGTGATTCCCGATACATGTCCAGTGATTCCCGTATACGCGTCCAGTGATTCCCGTATACATGTCCAGTGATTCCCGTATACACGTCCAGTGATTCCCGATACACGTCCAGTGATTCCCGTATACACGTCCAGTGATTCCCGTATACATGTCCAGTGATTCCCGATACACGTCCAGTGATTCCCAATACATGTCCAGTGATTCCCGTATACACGTCCAGTGATTCCCGATACACGTCCAGTGATTCCCGTATACATGTCCAGTGATTCCCGTATACATGTGCAGTGATTCCCGATACACGTCCAGTGATTCCCGATACATGTCCAGTGATTCCCGTATACACGTCCAGTGATTCCCGATACACGTCCAGTGATTCCCGTATACATGTCCAGTGATTCCCGTATACATGTGCAGTGATTCCCGATACACGTCCAGTGATTCCCGATACATGTCCAGTGATTCCCGTATACATGTGCAGTGATTCCCGTATACACGTCAAGTGATTCCCGTATACACGTCCAGTGATTCCCGTATACACGTCCAGTGATTCCCGTATACACGTCCAGTGATTCCCGATACACGTCCAGTGATTCCTGATACACGTCCAGTGATTCCCGATACATGTGCAGTGATTCCCGATACACGTCCAGTGATTCCCGATACACGTCCAGTGATTCCCGATACACGTCCAGTGATTAATATGGCGGCAGTCTCCGAGTGAAGGACCAGCAGACCCCTCACTATATTTTTTCTGTCTCTAACCCCCTCCAAGCAAAAAATATTGGATCCGCCATCGATTCTCTATTTTTTGTAGTGATATCACCTAATCGTCAGTCATATTCTCTAATTATCTAGATGTCGTACTCTGGATGACGGATCATGGCAGAGCTCTATCAAATGGATGACGGATCATGGCAGAGCTCTATCAAATGGATGACAGACACCTGATGACAGATCATGACAGAGCTCTATCAAATGGATGACGGATCATGACAGAGCTCTATCAAATGGATGACAGACACTGGATGACGGATCATGGCAGGGTTCTATCAAATGGATGACGGATCATGGCAGGGCTCTATCAAATGGATGACGGATCATGGCAGAGCTCTATCAAATGGATGACAGATCATGGCAGAGCTCTATCAAATGGATGACGGATCATGGCAGAGCTCTATCAAATGGATGACAGACACCGGATGACGGATCATGACAGAGCCCTATCAAATAGATGACGGATCATGACAGAGCTCTATCAAATGGATGACAGACACCGGATGACAGATCATGGGAGGGCTCTATCAAATGGATGACGGATCATGGCAGAGCTCTATCAAATGGATGACAGATCATGGCAGAGCTCTATCAAATGGATGACAGATCATGGCAGAGCTCTATCAAATGGATGACGGATCATGGCAGAGCTCTATCAAATGGATGACAGACACCGGATGACGGATCATGACAGAGCCCTATCAAATGGATGACGGATCATGACAGAGCTCTATCAAATGGATGACAGACACCGGATGACAGATCATGGGAGGGCTCTATCAAATGGATGACGGATCATGGCAGAGCTCTATCAAATGGATGACAGATCATGGCAGAGCTCTATCAAATGGATGACAGACACCGGATGACAGATCATGGGAGGGCTCTATCAAATGGATGACAGATCATGGGAGGGCTCTATCAAATGGATGACAGACACCGGATGACAGATCATGGGAGGGCTCTATCAAATGGATGACAGATCATGGCAGAGCTCTATCAAATGAATGACAGATCATGGCAGAGCTCTATCAAATGGATGACGGATCATGGCAGAGCTCTATCAAATGGATGACAGACACCGGATGACGGATCATGGCAGAGCTCTATTAAATTGATGACAGATCATGGCAGAGCTCTATCAAATGGATGACGGATCATGGCAGAGCTGTATCAAATGGATGACAGACATCTGATAACAGATCATGGCAGAGCTCTATCAAATGGATGACGGATCATGACAGAGCTCTATCAAATGGATGACGGACACCGTATGACGGATCATGACAGAGCTCTATCAAATGGATGACAGACACCGGATGACAGATCATGGCAGAGCTCTATCAAATGGATGACAGATCATGGGAGGGCTCTATCAAAAGGATGACAGACACCGGATGACAGATCATGGCAGAGCTCTATCAAATGGATGACAGATCATGGCAAAGCTCTATCAAATGGATGACAGACACTGGATGACAGAACATGGCAAAGCTCTATCAAATGGATGACAGATCATGGCAGAGCTCTATCAAATGGATGACGGATCATGGCAGAGCTCTATCAAATGGATGACAGACACCGGATGACAGATCATGGCAGAGCTCTATTAAATGGATGACAGACACTGGATGACGGATCATGGCAGGGCTCTATCAAATGGATGACGGATCATGGCAGAGCTCTATTAAATTGATGACAGATCATGGCAGAGCTCTATTAAATTGATGACAGACACCGGATGACAGATCATGACAGAGCTCTATCAAATGGATGATGAATCATGGCAGAGCTCTATCAAATGGATGACAGACACTGGATGACGAATCATGGCAGGGCTCTATCAAATGGATGACAGATCATGGCAGAGCTCTATCAAATGGATGACAGACACTGGATGACGAATCATGGCAGGGCTCTATCAAATGGATGACAGATCATGGCAGAGCTCTATCAAATGGATGATGAATCATGGCAGAGCTCTATCAAATGGATGATGAATCACGGCAGAGCTCTATCAAATGGATGATGAATCATGGCAGAGCTCTATCAAATGGATGACAGACACTGGATGACAGATCATGGCAGAGCTCTATCAAATGGATGACAGACACAGGATGACAGATCATGGCAGAGCTCTCTCAAACTGAAGACCTAATAAATGATACATGTATTTAGAACTGATAGCAAAAACACTATCCAACAAAGGTAAAACAAAGACTTGCTACAAATAACGTACTTTAATAGACAAATTGTAAACCTGGTCACACAATTGCTTAAAATAATCTAAAGACTTATACTTTTAATAAAGTCCTGATTGACACACTACATTTAATAGCACATTGATAGTATCATGTAAATCCTCTATTAATAAGTTGTACATGTTTGTAGAATACATGTCCCGATTGTGACACAACACTTAATACCATCCTGATAATATCATATACATCATTTATTAGTAAGTTGTACGTGTATGTAGAACACATGCCCTGATTGTGACACAACACTTAATACCATCCTGATAATATCATGTAAATCATCTGTTAATGACATGTTGATGATTATTAACAACAATCTAACTCAGTAAGAGGTCGTCTTTTGTAACAAGTGTATAAGGAAGCCTAAGAAATCAATGTCAGATGTTACAGGATATCACATTCATATGATTGGGGTTTTAACTTAAAGTAATTTTTTTTCTCTCTCACATATAAAATAATAATGCATGTATATAATAATACTAAAAACAAAATGGCACTTTTTTCATTACTGATTAATAATTATTTGATAACACATTAAAGAGTTACCAATGCAACAACAAATAGATACATGTACATGTACTTTAAATTGTGGTTACAAATATGTCACTCAACACCTTGAGTATTTATTCATGTCTTTGGTTGGCCCTAAATGGCTCTAACTGTTGATAGGTCAAAAAAACAATACACACCATACTTCTAACAGTTACTACCCGGGGTTATATAAGCACCATGTGAACTCAAACATTTGGTTAATATTAAAAATAAACATTTGTCGGGAAGTTAGAATGAATTTCTCTTTTTATTAAAATGAGCTACAGGTGAACCTAAGTTTTAGAGCTGTTTTTCCTACGATTAACATAGACATTCTTATAAATACTCGTATTAAAAATCAAGAGTGAAATTCAACAATCATATACAAATCTACATAATTGTCATGTTTTCAAGTGTCGAAATCTTTCTGTCATGTTTTCAAGTGTCGAAATCTTTCTGTCATGTTTTCAAGTGTCGAAATCTTTCTGTCCTAATTTGAGATGTAACTTCTGGAAAGGTACATCTCAAAATCTCACTATTGGTCAAACTTGGTTGCTCCAATTAGTACTTAGTGTCCCTTCTCATGTTCTGGGAAACTGAGATAAACACAACTTTTGAATGTTGATGTGGATTATTATTAAAACTTAATCATAGTTTCCTTGGCTTAGGAAAAACTTTGATGCCATTGGCGGAACGCATCACGATGCCAATCTTCTTCGACACTTCATGTTCAGGGTCTAACTCCAGGGTGAACCTGATGGGAGAAAAATATTAAAATACAAATCACTTAATATGAGGAATGAGTAATACCTATCAACAGTAACAACTTTTGCAGAGCTAAGATCATACATTATCATATGGGCGGTTAGGTGGCGCAGTGGTCACACACATGCCTTTCACCTAGGCAGCCAGGGTTTGATTCCCTGATCAGACGTGATAAGGTATGATACCAATGTCACCTGCTTGTCCACGTGGGTTTTCTCGGAGTACTCCGGTTTCCTCCCACACTAAGACCTCTCGCGCACTTCCACCCGGGCCAACAAGCGTGATTGATAAAGTTGATAGTATAACACAGTTAGACATCGTACGACACCTCACACACTTCCACCCGGGCTGACAAGCGTGATTGATAAAGTTGATAGTATAACACAGTTAGACATCGTACGACACCTCACACACTTCCACCTGGGCCAACAAGCGTGATTGATAAAGTTGATAGTATAACACAGTTAGACATCGTACGACACCTCACACACTTCCACCTGGGCCAACAAGCGTGATTGATAAAGTTGATAGTATAACACAGTTAGACATCGTACGACACCTCACACACTTCCACCCGGGCTGACAAGCGTGATTGATAAAGTTGATAGTATAACACAGTTAGACATCGTACGACACCTCACACACTTCCACCCGGGCCAACAAGCATGACTGATAAAGTTGATATATAGAGGTTACACAACGAGTGGTTGTTGGATATGGAATTTATTTCACACGAGTAAGTTGTTTTTTAAAAGTTACAAAAGACCCGAGCTTTTAGCAAGTGTTTTTTGCAACTTTTAAAAAATAACTAAATTCCATATCCAACAATTTCGAGTCGTGTGACCTATTTCTACCACAATAATATCGGCTTGAATCAAAGGGAAACGTGGCCAAGTATAATTTCGCGTATGCAAATAAAGTGTACCAGTGACGTCCGGGACCCGGTGATGTGACGTCATTAGATTATTGATGACGTCAATAACAATTGCAGCTTGGGTCAAAGTTCACCGTGTTAGCCAATCAAAATGCGTACAGAGTTTATACCACGTGTGGTATAAACAGAATGTTAATCAACAGCTGTAATGATTAACTGATGGTCTGAGAGTTGAATAACACAGGGTATTGTGGTAGAACACAGGGTATTGTGGTAGAACACAGGGTATTGTGGTAGAAAACTTGTTTCGTAGTTGTTGTAAAATAATTAAAATCACATTTTTTTTTACATCATATGATAATACCTTCTCAGAAGTCGAGCAAGTGTGACCTTTTGTTCATTCATGGCAAAATGTTGACCTATACAGTTTCTGAAACAGAATGTAAAATTTGTGTATCAACCAAAACATTAACACTAAAATAATATGCATTGTTACAATTATTTTTTTCAAAGCTAATAGAGAATTAATAATTTACAACAAACAAGTACATTGTATATGGTATTAATTACTCCTATTGAACCATTTAGGAAGGAAGGGGAATCACTATGTATTAATCAAGTACATGTAACACCATAAACATTGTTCATTATTGTATTTTAGTTTCAGTTTCCAGTATTTAAACAACAGACCCAGAGGGCTTGTTCAGCTCACCTGGATATTTCAGTAATTATGAACTGCCTCTCACAGCAATGGTTCAAACTATAGAAGGACTAAATCCTTTCATTCTTGAAAAAGCGATCATAGTATTTTAAGGCATTTTTTTTTTCTTTGTTTGCTATATTTCCCCTATTAGGCCCTTTTTCTCCTGCCCCACATCCTTCATTTATACATTAGATCTCATTTGCCCAATAATGCTCCAGATCCAATATCATTAATACATTCAGGACCAGTAGGGATTTATTACCTTAATTTGCCCTATTGCCCTTCCAGACCCAGGGGAGCCACACTATCTATTTATATGTTAGATTTCCTTTTCCAAATTTCATCAAAATATATTCAGGTATTCAGGTAACTAGGGATTTAAAGGAAAGATTGACAGGCGTGGTGAGCAAAAATATTGTTAATACTAATATTCTTACAAAGGGCAATAATTCTGTAACCTACGGTTGAATAATTACTATTTTCAAACCCTTCTGAGATCTGGTTGATATACGATTCTTAAAAAAGTTTCATCAAACTTGGTCGATATTTACCCAAGTTATCGTGTTCACATTTTATTGTTGATGGATGGACAGATGGACGCCGTGTATGGCATAAGCTCACCTTGGTTCTTTGGACCAGGCAGGGTAATTACAACCTGACAATTGTTAAAAAATTGTTGACACTATTCATTGTGGCACCTTCCACATTATGTAAATTTTGACATTTAAATTTTGAATTACATACACAAAGAAAAAATCTCTACCTAGGCCCAGCTGAGAATGGAACAAATGCATAAAAATCACGATCGACTGAGTTTTCTGGAAGGAAGCGTTCCGGCCGGAATTCCATCGGATCCTCCCACACATCTGGGTTATGATGTAGGTTGTAGATCTGAATGGCTACAGCCGTCCCCACAGGTATGTGGTATCCCTCCACCACAAATGGCTGTGTGGTGTTTCGTTGTATAAAAGATACAGGTGAATGTAGTCTCAGACCTTCCTTTATACACAACGTCAGATTTTCCAACTTTCCTAAGTCACTCCTGAAAATATACATTTGTACAGGTAAAAGTATTAATGTTCGCAACATTTGCACTTTTTTTAACTCATCACTAAATGTACACTCTACAATTAAGACTAAAACTGAACAAATATTTTTGCTAAAATGAAATATCTCACCCATCAATGTCTATAGGTGTTATAGGTCGAAAAAAGTCATTAAATAAAACTAGAGAATGTCTGTAAGTCCTGAAAGACCTTCTATATAAAGAAGTTGGTCTTATATTACTATGGTGTAAATATGAACCAAATCTGCTGAGTTCTCATTGTATGACATTGATTTGAAACAAGGCAGGGCACATTATGTTCCATCGGTATTTAGAAGTGATCAAAGGTGACCTTTAACCCATTAACTCTGACCAATGACCACCAGAATACAATAAAGTGTAGAACTTGATGTACTAGTCTAAGTGGTGAAATATGAGGGCTTCTCAAGATATGGCATTGACTCAGAACGAGACAGGAATCACCAGGAAAGACAGACAGGCGTAACATTCCATCATTAATCCTTTAACCTCCTATAGGTAATAAACCTTTATGATTTAACATCAAAGACAAGTCCTGCTATCCCTTCTGCATCTCTAACTTTGAGTTTCTAACTGATAGATATATCTAATTACCAGGTAGTCCCTGAGGATTAATTACCGAAACCTGAATGGCACACTTTTATTTATTTGCACAGTGAGGTATGGTTCAGAATATAAAACCTACCATCCTACATAGTCCCAGTCCCATCCCTCCAGCTACAACCTACCATTCTACATAGTCAGAGTCCCTCCCATCCAGCTACAACCTACCATTCTACATAGTCCCAGTCCCATCCCTCCAGCTACAACCTACCATTCTATATAGTCAGAGTCCCACCCCTCCAGCTACAACCTACCATTCTATATAGTCAGAGTCCCTCCCCTCCAGCTACAACCTACAATTCTATATAGTCCCAGTCCCACCCCTCCAGCTACAACCTACCATTCTATATAGTCAGAGTCCCACCCCTCCAGCTACAACCTACCATTCTATATAGTCCCAGTCCCACCCCTCCAGCTACAACCTACCATTCTATATAGTCAGAGTCCCACCCCTCCAGCTACAACCTATCATTCTATATAGTCAGAGTCCCACCCCTCCAGCTACAACCTACCATTCTATATAGTCCCAGTCCCACCCCTCCAGCTACAACCTACCATTCTATATAGTCCCAGTCCCACCCCTCCAGCTACAACCTACCATTCTATATAGTCAGAGTCCCACCCCTCCAGCTACAACCTACCATTCTATATAGTCAGAGTCCCACCCCTCCAGCTACAACCTACCATTCTATATAGTCAGAGTCCCTCCCCTCCAGTTACAACCTACCATTCTATATAGTCCCAGTCCCACCCCTCCAACTACAACCTACCATTCTATATAGTCCCAGTCCCACCCCTCCAGCTACAACCTACCATTCTATATAGTCCCAGTCCCACCCCTCCAGCTACAACCTACCATTCTATATAGTCAGAGTCCCTCCCCTCCAGCTACAACCTATCATTCTATATAGTCAGAGTCCCACTCCTCCAGCTACAACCTACCATTCTATATAGTCAGAGTCCCACCCCTCCAGCTACAACCTACCATTCTATATAGTCCCAGTCCCTTCCCTCCAGCTACAACCTACCATTCTATATAGTCCCAGTCCCACCCCTCCAACTACAACCTACCATTCTATATAGTCCCAGTCCCTCCCCTCCAGCTACAACCTACCATTCTATATAGTCCCAGTCCCACCCCTCCAACTACAACCTACCATTCTATATAGTCAGAGTCCCACCCCTCCATCTACAACCTACCATTCTATATAGTCCCAGTCCCTTCCCTCCAGCTACAACCTACCATTCTATATAGTCCCAGTCCCACCCCTCCAACTACAACCTACCATTCTATATAGTCAGAGTCCCACCCCTCCATCTACAACCTACCATTCTATATAGTCCCAGTCCCTTCCCTCCAGCTACAACCTACCATTCTATATAGTCAGAGTCCCACCCCTCCAGCTACAACCTATCATTCTATATAGTCCCAGTCCCACCCCTCCAACTACAACCTACCATTCTATATAGTCAGAGTCCCACCCCTCCAGCTACAACCTATCATTCTATATAGTCCCAGTCCCACCCCTCCAAATACAACCTACCATTCTATATAGTCAGAGTCCCACCCCTCCATCTACAACCTACCATTCTATATAGTCAGAGTCCCTCCCCTCCAGCTACAACCTACCATTCTATATAGTCCCAGTCCCTCCCCTCCAGATACAACCTACCATTCTATATAGTCCCAGTCCCATCCCTCCAGCTACAACCTACCATTCTATATAGTCAGAGTCCCTCCCCTCCAGCTACAACCTACCATTCTATATATATAGTCAAGAGTCCCTCCCCTCCAGCTACAACCTACCATTCTATATAGTCCCAGTCCCTCCCCTCCAGCTACAACCTACCATTCTATATAGTCAGAGTCCCTCCCCTCCAGCTACAACCTACCATTCTATATAATCAGAGTCCCACCCCTCCAACTACAACCTACCATTCTATATAGTCAGAGTCCCACCCCTCCAGCTACAACCTATCATTCTATATAGTCAGAGTCCCACCCCTCCAGCTACAACCTACCATTCTATATAGTCCCAGTCCCACCCCTCCAGCTACAACCTACCATTCTATATAGTCAGAGTCCCTCCCCTCCAGCTACAACCTACCATTCTATATAGTCAGAGTCCCACCCCTCCAGCTACAACCTATCATTCTATATAGTCCCAGTCCCACCCCTCCAACTACAACCTACCATTCTATATAGTCAGAGTCCCACCCCTCCAGCTACAACCTATCATTCTATATAGTCCCAGTCCCACCCCTCCAACTACAACCTACCATTCTATATAGTCAGAGTCCCACCCCTCCATCTACAACCTACCATTCTATATAGTCAGAGTCCCTCCCCTCCAGCTACAACCTACCATTCTATATAGTCCCAGTCCCTCCCCTCCAGATACAACCTACCATTCTATATAGTCCCAGTCCCATCCCTCCAGCTACAACCTACCATTCTATATAGTCAGAGTCCCTCCCCTCCAGCTACAACCTACCATTCTATATATATAGTCAGAGTCCCTCCCCTCCAGCTACAACCTACCATTCTATATAGTCCCAGTCCCTCCCCTCCAGCTACAACCTACCATTCTATATAGTCAGAGTCCCTCCCCTCCAGCTACAACCTACCATTCTATATAGTCAGAGTCCCACCCCTCCAACTACAACCTACCATTCTATATAGTCCCAGTCCCACCTCTCCAGCTACAACCTATCATTCTATATAGTCAGTGTCCCTCCCCTCCAGCTACAACCTACCATTCTATATAGTCCCAGTCCCTCCCCTCAAACTACAACCTACCATTCTATATAGTCAGAGTCCCACCCCTCCAGCTACAACCTACCATTCTATATAGTCCCAGTCCCACCCCTCCAGCTACAACCTACCATTCTATATAGTCAGAGTCCCTCCCCTCCAGTTACAACCTACCATTCTATATAGTCCCAGTCCCACCCCTCCAACTACAACCTACCATTCTATATAGTCCCAGTCCCACCCCTCCAGCTACAACCTACCATTCTATATAGTCCCAGTCCCACCCCTCCAACTCCAACCTACCATTCTATATAGTCCCAGTCCCACCCATCCAGCTACAACCTACCATTCTATATAGTCCCAGTCCCACCCCTCCAGCTACAACCTACCATTCTATATAGTCCCAGTCCCACCCCTCCAGCTACAACCTACCATTCTATATAGTCAGAGTCCCTCCCCTCCAACTACAACCTACCATTCTATATAGTCAGAGTCCCTCCCCTCCAGCTACAACCTACCATTCTATATAGTTCCAGTCCCACCCCTCCAACTACAACCTACCATTCTATATAGTCCCAGTCCCACCCCTCCAGCTACAACCTACCATTCTATATAGTCCCAGTCCCACCCCTCCAGCTACAACCTACCATTCTATATAGTCAGAGTCCCACCCCTCCAGCTACAACCTACCATTCTATATAGTCCCAGTCCCTCCCCTCCAGCTACAACCTATCATTCTATATAGTCAGAGTCCCACCCCTCCAACTACAACCTACCATTCTATATAGTCAGAGTCCCTCCCCTCCGGCTACAACCTACCATTCTATATAGTCAGAGTCCCACCCCTCCAGCTACAACCTACCATTCTATATAGTCCCAGTCCCACCCCTCCAACTACAACCTACCATTCTATATAGTCCCAGTCCCACCCCTCCAGCTACAGCCTACCATTCTATATAGTCAGAGTCCCACCCCTCCAGCTACAACCTACCATTCTATATAGTCCCAGTCCAACCCCTCCAGCTACAACCTACCATTCTATATAGTCCCAGTCCCACCCCTCCAACTACAACCTACCATTCTATATAGTCAGAGTCCCACCCCTCCAGCTACAACCTATCATTCTATATAGTCCCAGTCCCACCCCTTCAGCTAAAACCTACCATTCTATATAGTCAGAGTCCCTCCCCTCCAGCTACAACCTACCATTCTATATAGTCCCAGTCCCACCCCTCCAGCTACAACCTACCATTCTATATAGTCAGAGTCCCTCCCCTCCAGCTACAACCTACCATTCTATATAGTCCCAGTCCCTTCCCTCCAGCTACAACCTACCATTCTATATAGTCAGAGTCCCTCCCCTCCAGCTACAACCTACCATTCTATATAGTCCCAGTCCCACCCCTCCAACTACAACTTACCATTCTATATAGTCAGAGTCCCACCCCTCCAGCTACAACCTATCATTCTATATAGTCCCAGTCCCACCCCTCCAGCTACAACCTACCATTCTATATAGTCCCAGTCCCACCCCTCCAGCTACAACCTACCATTCTATATAGTCCCAGTCCCACCCCTCCAACTACAACCTACCATTCTATATAGTCCCAGTCCCACCCCTCCAGCTACAACCTATCATTCTATATAGTCCCAGTCCCACCCCTCCAGCTACAACCTACCATTCTATATAGTCAGAGTCCCACCCCTCCAGCTACAACCTACCATTCTATATAGTCCCAGTCCCACCCCTCCAGCTACAACCTATCATTCTATATGGTCCCAGTCCCACCCCTCCAGCTACAACCTATCATTCTATATAGTCCCAGTCCCACCCCTCCAGCTACAACCTACCATTCTATATAGTCAGAGTCCCACCCCTCCAGCTACAACCTACCATTCTATATAGTCCCAGTCCCACCCCTCTAACTACAACCTACCATTCTATATAGTCCCAGTCCCTCCCCTCCAGCTACAACCTATCATTCTATATAGTCAGAGTCCCAACCCTCCAGCTACAACCTACCATTCTATATAGTCAGAGTCCCACCCCTCCAACTACAACCTACCATTCTATATAGTCAGAGTCCCACCCCTCCAGCTATAACCTACCATTCTATATAGTCAGAGTCCCACCCCTTCAACTACAACCTACCATTCTATATAGTCCCAGTCCCACCTCTCCAGCTACAACCTACCATTCTATATAGTCCCAGTCCCTTCCCTCCAACTACAACCTACCATTCTATATGGTCCCAGTCCCACCCCTCCAGCTACAACCTACCATTCTATATAGTCAAAGTCCCACCCCTCCAACTACAACCTACCATTCTATATAGTCAGAGTCCCACCCCTCCAGCTACAACCTACCATTCTATATAGTCCCAGTCCCACCCCTCCAACTACAACCTACCATTCTATATAGTCCCAGTCCCACCCCTCCAGCTACAACCTACCATTCTATATAGTCCCAGTCCCACCCCTCCAGCTACAACCTACCATACTATATAGTCAGAGTCCCACCCCTCCAGCTACAACCTACCATTCTATATAGTCCCAGTCCCACTCCTCCAGCTACAACCTACCATTCTATATAGTCAAAGTCCCACCCCTCCAACTACAACCTACCATTCTATATAGTCAGAGTCCCACCCCTCCAGTTACAACCTACCATTCTATATAGTCAGAGTCCCTCCCCTCCAGTTACAACCTACCATTCGATATAGTCCCAGTCCCACCCCTCCAGCTACAACCTACCATTCTATATAGTAAGAGTCCCACCCCTCCAGCTACAACCTACCATTCTATATAGTCAGAGTCCCACCCCTCCAACTACAACCTACCATTCTATATAGTCAGAGTCCCACCCCTCCAGCTACAACCTACCATTCTATATAGTCGCAGTCCCACCCCTCCAACTACAACCTACCATTCTATATAGTCAGAGTCCCACCCCTCCAGCTACAACCTACCATTCTATATAGTCCCAGTCCCTCCCCTCCAACTACAACCTACCATTCTATATAGTCAGAGTCCCTCCCCTCCAGCTACAACCTACCATTCTATATAGTCAGAGTCCCACCCCTCCAACTACAACCTACCATTCTATATAGTCCAAGTCCATCCCCTCCAGCTACAACCTACCATTCTATATAGTCCCAGTCCCACCCCTCCAGCTACAACCTATCATTCTATATAGTCCCAGTCCCACCTCTCCAGCTACAACCTACCATTCTATATAGTCCCAGTCCCACCCCTCTAACTACAACCTACCATTCTATATAGTCCCAGTCCCACCCCTCCAACTACAACCTACCATTCTATATAGTCAGAGTCCCACCCCTCCAACTACAACCTACCATTCTATATAGTCAGAGTCCCACCCCTCCAACTACAACCTACCATTCTATATAGTCCCAGTCCCACCCCTCCAACTACAACCTACCATTCTATATAGTCCCAGTCCCACCCCTCCAACTACAACCTACCATTCTATATAGTCAGAGTCCCACCCCTCCAACTACAACCTACCATTCTATACAGTCCCAGTCCTACCCCTCCAGCTACAACCTACCATTCTATATAGTCCCAGTCCCACCCCTCCAGCTACAACCTACCATTCTACATAGTCCCAGTCCTACCCCTCCAGCTACAACCTACCATTCTATATAGTCCCAGTCCCACCCCTCCAGCTACAACCTACCATTCTATATAGTCAGAGTCCCTCCCCTCAAGGATACTGTCCACCTCAGCCTGGATCTTTTGCTGCCACTCCGGGTGCTGGGCTAGCGAGTACAGCGTCCAGCACATGGCACTTGTTGTAGTATCATGGCCTACAAAGACACAAGTTTATCATTTCTAATCCATCTTTAATACTACAGGTAAGTTATCATTAATACTACAGGTAAGTTATCTTTAATACTACAGGTAAGATATCTTTAATACTACAGGTAAGTTAATGTATCTCCTACTGAACAAAGCCCCCCCCCCCCCCCCCCCCCCCCCCCCCCCCCCCCCCCCCCACAGTATAAGCAAACTGAGTGACAAGGATTATATTTAGCACTAAACAAGCCATGCCAGCCCTTTCCTTTTTAATACACTGAACCCCTGTTCCCCTGCCTCAGTCATAACTCTCTATACCTGCACCACCATGGGATTTTGTTGGGCGCCAAATTTGAATTTTTTTTTTAGAAAATGTAAGATATAAATGTCCCCGCTGTCACTTGACATCCTGCAACAAAGTTTGGTGAGGATCGCATCAATAGTTCCTGAGAATAGCTAATGACAATTTCAAGGCCAGGACATAAAGAGTGACATGGAAAGGACTCCTTCTAGAGCTCCCAGCCAGGAGTTCAAATCAACCCAATGTTTTCCTCCTGATAATACCCAGCTCTACCAGCCGAGACAAAGACATATATTCTGTCAGCTGATTGTGACAGAGACTATATCTAACACTAACTGTATATGTAATTAACACATTTTACAGGTCTGAGACTAACTCAGTTTGGGTGTAAATCAAATTATTTGTGAACTTCAAGTAACTTGATAGGTCTTCTATGTACTAGGCAAGCTGCCATATCATGAACAAAGAACTTTTAAATATGGTTTTAAAAAAATGTTTATAAAGAACTGATGACAAAACTGAAAGTGTCCCTAGTCGGGCTGACAAACGTTAATGATTTTACACCAGGTAAACTAAAACAAAGAGATTTAACACCAGGTAAACTAAAACAAAGAGATTTAACACCAGGTAAACTAAAACAAAGAGATTTAACACCAGGTAGACTAAAACAAAGAGATTTTACACCAGGTAAACTAAAACAAAGAGATTTAACACCAGGTAAACTAAAACAAAGAGATTTAACACCAGGTAAACTAAAACAAAGAGATTTAACACCAGGTAAACTAAAACAAAGAGATTTAACACCAGGTAAACTAAAACAAAGAGATTTTACACCAGGTAGACTAAAACAAAGAGATTTAACACCAGGTAAACTAAAACAAAGAGATTTTACACCAGGTAGACTAAAACAAAGAGAATGACACAGTAACAAAAGCATTACCTTCAAAAAGAAAAGTGTCCACTTCGTTACGAATTTCTAATGGTGTCATTCCTACATTGTTTTCATCTTTTGCTGTTAACAATATATCAAGGAAGTCGAGATATCGTGATTTACGTCCATTTGTTTGAGTTGGTAGACCTTCATTTTCCTGAAAAAAAATAAAAATCATGTGTCCTTATTAAAATCTCTTGGAAAGACCACAAAACAATAAAAGTGCTGGCTGTTACTTCATTTTTAATATAATTACATAATTGAAAATAAATAATCTTAAATTGATGGAGTGAAACTGATCTTAATCATCTCATTTAGAAAGTGAAAACTGAATCGATGAAGTACTAAATAGTAAAGACAGAGAGAAAATAACATCCGACATTCAGGGAGACTTCTGAAGAAACATTTTATGACTTTGACTAAAACAAATATTTGTGTCTATATGTGCATGTGTATCTCTGGTCAACTTAAAATTGACAATTTTGTGTGTTCACTGTAACACAAACTTATATAGACAACACATACCCATAAGACTTTTATTTTTACTTACAAGTGTCTGCTGTCGTTTCTGGATAATGTCCTCTGCTACAGAATGAACATAATCAGTGTACTTTTTGAACTGACGGCCGTTTTCAGACAGGAAATAGATAAAGTCGAAGAAGTGAAATATATTCCTGGTAATATCAAACACAAAAATAAATAAATCATCACAATTTACATGAGGAATTACAATCTACATATTAAACAATATGAAAATTTAATGTATGAGAAATTCTTCTCTACTTACTATTTCAATTAAACTGATGGTAAAGAGAGATTCCAAAATCATGATATATGATACTCAATCTCAGTCATATTCAACTTCTACCTTAGAAATAATTTGAACCAAAATTTAAAGAAGCGAAAAAGGGACACACAGTTAGCAGACATCAGAATCAGTTGGAACCAGTTTGATTTTAATCTGAACACCATGAACTGACATTGTGATACACCTACATTCTTGATATGGGGAACTTTCACAAGTGAGGGAAAGGTTTATACAAAAAGAAATGGTCTAATTTGTACATATGCAGGCATCAAAATAGCATCTAACATATCATCAAAAAGATGAAATACATAAATTTTAATAAACTTACAGTGACCTTGTGACCCAGAGGTCACTGAGTTCATCGACTGCCTTCACATAGGGATGGCTGTCACTGTAACAGAAAATGGTAAAACACCTCACACACAGAGTAACATTGTACATACATGTAGTAAACTCCAAGTATGTGATGGTATTCTTGTCCTAATTCAGAAACTATCATATTCCAGGTGTACTATTAAGAAGATCTACACTAATGTTTTATATCTATACAATTATATGCATTATCACATGATGCAGTACAAATGTGATTTTATACAAAGATGATAATCATTATTATAGGGTTCCAATAAATGTGAGTGACATCTGACGACAGGCTATATACAGACTATATACAAACTATATACAGACTATATACAGGCTCCATATAGACTATTTACACGGGCTCCATACAGACTATATACAGACTCCATACAGACTATATACAGGCTCCATACAGACTATATACAGACTCCATACAGTCTATATACAGGCTCCATACAGACTATTTACACGGGCTCCATACAGACTATATACAGACTCCATACAGACTATACAGGCTCCATACAGACTCCATACAGACTATATACAGGCTCCATACAGACCATATACAGGCTCCATACAGACTATATACAGACTCCATACAGGCTCCATACAGACTATACAGGCTCCATACAGACTATATACAGGCTCCATACAGACTATATACAGGCTCCATACAGACTATATACAGGCTCCATACAGACTATATACAGGCTCCATACAGACTATACAGGCTCCATACAGACTATATACAGACTATATACAGGCTCCATACCGACTATATACAGACTATATACAGGCTCCATACAGACTATATATAGACTCCATACAGACTATATACAGGCTCCATACAGACTATATACAGGCTCCATACAGACTATATACAGGCTCCATACAGACTATATACAGGCTCCATACAGACTATATACAGGCTCCATACAGACTATATACAGACTATATACAGGCTCCATACAGACTATACAGACTATATACAGACTATATACAGGCTCCATACAGACTATATACAGGCTCCATACAGACTATTTACACGGGCTCCATACAGACCATATACAGGCTCCATACAGACTATATACCGACTCCATACAGACTATACAGGCTCCATACAGTCTATATACAGGCTCCATACAGACTATATACAGTCTATATACAGGCTCCATACAGTCTATATACAGGCTCCATACAGACTATACACAGACTCCATACAGACTATATACAGACTCCATACAGACTATATACAGGCTCCATACAGACTATATACAGGCTCCATACAGTCTATATACAGGCTCCATACAGACTATACAGGCTCCATACAGTCTATATACAGACTCCATACAGACTATATACAGGCTCCATACAGACCATATACAGACTATACAGGCTCCATACAGACTATACAGGCTCCATACAGTCTATATACAGGCTCCATACAGACTATATACAGACTCCATACAGACTATATACAGGCTCCATACAGACCATATACAGGCTCCATACAGACTATATACAGACTCCATACAGACTATACAGGCTCCATACAGTCTATATACAGGCTCCATACAGACTATATACAGGCTCCATACAGTCTATATACAGGCTCCATACAGACTATACAGGCTCCATACAGTCTATATACAGACTCCATACAGACTATATACAGGCTCCATACAGACCATATACAGACTATACAGGCTCCATACAGACTATACAGGCTCCATACAGTCTATATACAGGCTCCATACAGACTATATACAGACTCCATACAGACTATATACAGGCTCCATACAGACTATATACAGGCTCCATACAGACTATATACAGACTATATACAGGCTCCATACAGACTATACAGACTATATACAGACTATATACAGGCTCCATACAGACTATATACAGGCTCCATACAGACTATTTACACGGGCTCCATACAGACCATATACAGGCTCCATACAGACTATATACCGACTCCATACAGACTATACAGGCTCCATACAGTCTATATACAGGCTCCATACAGACTATATACAGTCTATATACAGGCTCCATACAGTCTATATACAGGCTCCATACAGACTATACACAGACTCCATACAGACTATATACAGACTCCATACAGACTATATACAGGCTCCATACAGACTATATACAGGCTCCATACAGTCTATATACAGGCTCCATACAGACTATACAGGCTCCATACAGTCTATATACAGACTCCATACAGACTATATACAGGCTCCATACAGACCATATACAGACTATACAGGCTCCATACAGACTATACAGGCTCCATACAGTCTATATACAGGCTCCATACAGACTATATACAGACTCCATACAGACTATATACAGGCTCCATACAGACCATATACAGGCTCCATACAGACTATATACAAACTCCATACAGACTATACAGGCTCCATACAGTCTATATACAGGCTCCATACAGACTATATACAGGCTCCATACAGTCTATATACAGGCTCCATACAGACTATACAGGCTCCATACAGTCTATATACAGACTCCATACAGACTATATACAGGCTCCATACAGACCATATACAGACTATACAGGCTCCATACAGACTATACAGGCTCCATACAGTCTATATACAGGCTCCATACAGACTATATACAGACTCCATACAGACTATATACAGGCTCCATACAGACCATATACAGGCTCCATACAGACTATATACAGACTCCATACAGACTATACAGGCTCCATACAGTCTATATACAGGCTCCATACAGACTATATACAGGCTCCATACAGTCTATATACAGGCTCCATACAGTCTATATACAGGCTCCATACAGACTATACACAGACTCCATACAGACTATATACAGACTCCATACAGACTATATACAGACTCCATACAGTCTATATACAGGCTCCATACAGACTATACAGGCTCCATACAGACTCCATACAGACTATAAAAAGGCTCCATACAGACTATATACAGACTCCATACAGACTATATACAGGCTCCATACAGACTATACACAGACTCCATACAGACTATATACAGACTCCATACAGACTATATACAGGCTCCATACAGACTATATATAGACTATATCCAGGCTCCATACAGACTATATACAGACTCCATACAGACTATATACAGGCTCCATACAGACTATATACAGACTCCATACAGACTATATACAGACTCCATAGAGACTATATACAGGCTCCATACAGACTCCATACAGACTATATACAGGCTCCATACAGACTATATATACAGACTATATACAGACTATATACAGACTCCATACAGACTATATACAGGCTCCATACAGACTACATACAGGCTCCATACAGGTTATATATACAGACTATATACAGACTATATACAGGCTCCATACAGACTATATACAGGCTCCATACAGACTATATACAGACTCCATACAGACTATATACAGACTCCATACAGACTATATACAGGCTCCATACAGGTTATATATACAGACTATATACAGACTATATACAGGCTCCATACAGACTATATACAGACTCCATACAGACTATATACAGGCTCCATACAGGTTATATATACAGACTATATACAGACTATATACAGGCTCCATACAGACTATATACAGGCTCCATACAGACTACATACAGACTATATACAGACTATATACAGGCTCCATACAGACTATATACAGATTCCATACAGTCTATATACAGGCTCCATAGAGACTATATACAGGCTCCATACAGACTATATAGAGACTATATACAGACTCCATACAGACTATATGCAGACAATATACAGGCTCCGTACAGACAATGTACAGACAATATACAGGCTCCGTACAGACAATATACAGACTATATACAGGCTATATACAGCTCCATACAGACTATATACAGGCTCCATACAGACTATATACAGACTCCATACGGACTATATACAGGCTCCATACAGTCTATATACAGGCTCCATACAGACTATATACAGACTCCATACGGACTATATACAGGCTCCATACAGTCTATTTACAGACTAAATACAGACTCCATACAGACTATATACAGGCTCCATACAGACTAAATACAGGCTCCATACAGTCTATTTACAGACTAAATACAGACTCCATACAGACTATATACAGGCTCCATACAGACTATATACAGACTCCATACGGACTATATACAGGCTCCATACAGTCTATTTACAGACTAAATACAGGCTCCATACAGACTATATATAGACTCCATACAGACTATATACAGGCTCCATACAGACTATATACAGGCTCCATACAGTCTATTTACAGACTAAATACAGACTCCATACAGACTATATACAGGCTCCATACAGACTATATACAGACTCCATACGGACTATATACAGGCTCCATACAGTCTATTTACAGACTAAATACAGGCTCCATACAGACTATATATAGACTCCATACAGACTATATACAGGCTCCATACAGACTATATACAGGCTCCATACAGACTATATACAGACTATATCCAGGCTTTAAATACAGGTTATATCTATAGAGCTATGTCCAGGCTATTTCTAGGCTATAAATACAGGCTGTATACAGGCTATATATAAGACTATATCCAGGCTATATCCTCTAGTCTATCTTGTGTATTAGTCTATCTTGTGTATTAGTCTATCTCGTGTATTAGTCTATATCTTGTGTATTAGTCTATCTTGTGTATTAGTCTCTCTTGTGTATCAGTCTATCTTGTGTATTAGTCTATATCTTGTGTATTAGTCTATCTTGTGTATTAGTCTATCTTGTGTATTAGTCTATCTCGTGTATTAGTCTATCTTGTGTATAAGTCTGTCTTGTGTATCAGTCTATCTTGTGTATTAGTCTATGTTGTGTATTAGTCTATGTTGTGTATTAGTCTATCTCATGTATTAGTCTATCTCGTGTATTAGTCTATCTTGTGTATTAGTCTATCGTGTGTATAAGTCTATCTTGTGTATTAGTCTATCTTGTGTATTAGTCTATCTCGTGTATTAGTCTATCTCGTGTATTAGCTAGTCTATCTCGTGTATTAGCTAGTCTATCTTGTGTATTAGTCTATCTCATGTATTAGTCTATATCGTGTATTACCGGTAGTCTATCTCGTGTATTAGTCTATATCGTGTATTAGTCTATCTCGTGTATTAGTCTATCTCGTGTATTAGTCTATCTCGTGTATTAGTCTATCTTGTGTATTAGTCTATCTCGTGTATTAGTCTATCTCGTGTATTAGTCTATATCGTGTGTATTAGTCTATCTCGTGTATTAGTCTATCTCGTGTATTAGTCTATCTCGTGTATTAGTCTATATCGTGTGTATTAGTCTATCTCGTGTATTAATCTATCTCGTGTATTAGTCTATCTCGTGTATTAGTCTATCTCGTGTATTAGTCTATCTCGTGTATTAGTCTATATCGTGTGTATTAGTCTATCTCGTGTATTAGTCTATCTCGTGTATGTGTTTTACAGTCACCTCAGTCTACATTGGACTCTTTAGTCTATCACCACTACTAGTATCACATATCATCACAGAGTTACATTCTAGAGTCATGAACATCAAATGTGTTAATAAATGACATAACCTTATCACATAATGAGTTATTAATGCTATGCCTGAAATATGAAGTAATGTGTGATCATTGTTTTGATTCAAAAGAGGGAACATTGTCAATTGATAGAGGTCTTGATTTCTATACATGTACCTCAATAACAGATCTAGACAAAACATCCTCAGGCTACACACAACATCAGTATTTCTTACCCTAGAACCTGGCAATCACTTTTGTAAGAAAATGCACATCTAAGGATATTGTCCAGGGAAGCCATACCAATAATGTTAAACAGTTCAAAAGACTGGCCTTTCTTACAGCAGTCCTCCACTTTTCCCTACAAACAAAAACATTCTTAACATTATGGAGAAATTCATACAGGACATGCAATTATTGACTCAGACTTAGACCTAATGTCATACAAAACGTACTTCACACAAATGTCTACTTCAATGTTTGAGACCTCGTTGTAAACAGTCCTATACCATCTGTTAACCTATATCTTACCTAGATGTTTTACTCACCTGTAAAGTGTCCGAGACCTCGTTATAGACAGTCCTATACCATTTGTTAACCTGTATCTTACCTAGATGTTTACTCACCTGTAAAGTGTCCGAAACCTCGTTATAGACAGTCCTATACCATCTGTTAACCTATATCTTACCTAGATGTTTTACTCACCTGTAAAGTGTCCGAGACCTCGTTATAGACAGTCTTATACCATTTGTTAACCTATATCTTACCTAGATGTTTTACTCACCTGTAAAGTGTCCGAGACCTCGTTATAGACAGTCCTATACCATTTGTTAACCTGTATCTTACCTAGATGTTTTACTCACCTGTAAAGTGTCCGAGACCTCATTGTAGACAGTCCTATACCATCTGTTAACCTATATCTTACCTAGATGTTTTACTCACCTGTAAAGTGTCCGAGACCTCATTGTAGACAGTCCTATACCATCTGTTAACCTATATCTTACCTAGATGTTTTACTCACCTGTAAAGTGTCTGAGACCTCGTTGTAGACAGTCCTATACCATCTGTTAACCTATATCTTACCTAGATGTTTTACTCACCTGTAAAGTGTCCGAGACCTCGTTGTAGACAGTCATGTAAGGTTGTAAAATATCAAAATGAAAAGCTGGAGTCAGTAGTCGTCTATTTCTAGCCCATCTTTTACCGTTTGCCAGAAGGAGGCCATTTCCCAACCATCTTTTACCCAACACGTAGACTGTCCCAGGCTCAGTAGGTTTGGGTTCTGTACCAATAAAATCTCAATAATATCCATCTGCATATTGAATTACAATGTATCTATTCACATAGCCTTTTGATTATATGAAGGTGAATGACAGGACATAAAAATTACAGATGGGATTCCAGGCAAATGTTTTAAGACAGGAATTTTTTCTTTGGTTTGCTTCAACTTTGATGTATGGATGCTTCAATATGAAGAATAACACAATCCATATTTCATGAAGGAGGTAATTTACAATACAATTGAAACAGAAGAAACTCTGATATTGTAATGAACATCTATCCATACAGTGCAACAGGATTACTATAATTCATAATTGACTGCAATTTAAGTAATTATTATCAATTCTACTGATTAAAAGAAAAAAATAAATTTTAGAGTAATTGTGTATTTATCTTGAATGTTGAATTTACTGTATTTTCTCAGGCTATCAGTGTTTGTATTTTCTATTCACATAGTAGACACCTATTTACAAAGTAGACACCTATTTACATAGTAGACACCTATTTACAAAGTAGACACCTATTCACAAAGTAGACACATATTCACAAAGTAGACACCTATTTACAAAGTAGACACATATTCACAAAGTAGACACATATTTACAAAGTAGACACCTACTCACAAAGTAGACACCTATTTACATAGTAGACACCTATTTACAAAGTAGACACATATTCACAAAGTAGACACATATTCACAAAGTAGACACCTATTTACATAGTAGACACCTATTTACAAAGTAGACACCTATTTACATAGTAGACACATATTTACAAAGTAGACACCTATTTACAAAGTAGACACCTCTTCACAAAGTAGACACCTATTCACATAGTAGACACCTATTTACAAAGTAGACACATATTCACAAAGTAGACACCTATTTACAAAGTAGACACCTATTTACAAAGTAGACACCTATTTACATAGTAGACACCTATTTACAAAGTAGACACATATTCACAAAGTAGACACCTATTTACAAAGTAGACACCTATTCACATAGTAGACACCTATTTACATAGTAGACACCTATTTACATAGTAGACACCTATTTACAAAGTAGACACCTATTTACAAAGTAGACACCTATTTACAAAGTAGACACCTATTTACATAGTAGACACCTATTTACATAGTAGACACCTATTTACAAAGTAGACACCTATTTACATAGTAGACACCTATTTACAAAGTAGACACCTATTTACATAGTAGACACCTATTTACATAGTAGACACCTATTTACATAGTAGACACCTATTTACATAGTAGACACCTATTTACATAGTAGACACCTATTTACATAGTAGACACCTATTTACATAGTAGACACCTATTTACAAAGTAGACACCTACTTACAAAGTAGACACCTATTTACAAAGTAGACACCTATTTACATAGTAGACACCTATTTACATAGTAGACACCTATTTACAAAGTAGACACCTATTTACATAGTAGACACCTATTTACAAAGTAGACACCTATTTACAAAGTAGACACCTACTTACAAAGTAGACACCTATTTACAAAGTAGACACCTATTTACAAAGTAGACACCTATTTACATAGTAGACACCTATTCACATAGTAGACACCTATTCACATAGTAGACACCTATTTACAAAGTAGACACCTATTTACAAAGTAGACACATATTTACATAGTAGACACATATTCACAAAGTAGACACCTATTTACATAGTAGACACCTATTTACAAAGTAGACCCCTATTTACAAAGTAGACACCTATTTACAAAGTAGACACCTATTTACAAAGTAGACACCTATTTACATAGTAGACACCTATTTACAAAGTAGACACCTATTTACATAGTAGACACCTATTCACAAAGTAGACACCTATTTACATAGTAGACACCTATTTACAAAGTAGACACCTACTCACATAGTAGACACATATTCACAAAGTAGACACATATTTACATAGTAGACACCTATTTACAAAGTAGACACCTATTTACAAAGTAGACACATATTTACATAGTAGACACATATTCACAAAGTAGACACCTATTTACAAAGTAGACACCTATTTACATAGTAGACACCTATTCACAAAGTAGACACCTATTTACATAGTAGACACCTATTTACAAAGTAGACACCTACTCACATAGTAGACACCTATTCACAAAGTAGACACCTATTTACATAGTAGACACCTATTTACAAAGTAGACACCTACTCACATAGTAGACACCTATTTACAAAGTAGACACATATTCACAAAGTAGACACATATTCACAAAGTAGACACCTATTTACAAAGTAGACACCTATTTACAAAGTAGACACCTATTTACATAGTAGACACCTATTCACAAAGTAGACACCTATTTACAAAGTAGACACCTACTCACATAGTAGACACCTATTTACAAAGTAGACACATATTCACAAAGTAGACACATATTCACAAAGTAGACACCTATTTACAAAGTAGACACCTATTTACATAGTAGACACCTATTTACAAAGTAGACACCTATTTACAAAGTAGACACCTATTTACAAAGTAGACACATATTCACAAAGTAGACACCTACTCACAAAGTAGACACCTATTTACATAGTAGACACCTATTTACAAAGTAGACACCTATTCACATAGTAGACACCTATTCACATAGTAGACACCTATTTACAAAGTAGACACCTATTTACATAGTAGACACCTATTTACAAAGTAGACACCTATTTACAAAGTAGACACCTATTTACAAAGTAGACACCTATTTACAAAGTAGACACCTATTTACAAAGTAGACACATATTCACAAAGTAGACACCTATTTACAAAGTAGACACCTATTTACAAAGTAGACACCTATTTACAAAGTAGACACATATTCACAAAGTAGACACCTATTTACAAAGTAGACACCTATTTACATAGTAGACACCTATTCACATAGTAGACACCTATTTACATAGTAGACACCTATTCACATAGTAGACACCTACTCACATAGTAGACACCTATTTACAAAGTAGACACCTATTTACAAAGTAGACACCTATTTACAAAGTAGACACCTATTTACAAAGTAGACACCTATTTACAAAGTAGACACCTATTTACAAAGTAGACACCTATTTACAAAGTAGACACCTATTTACAAAGTAGACACATATTCACAAAGTAGACACCTATTTACAAAGTAGACACCTATTTACATAGTAGACACCTATTCACATAGTAGACACATATTCACAAAGTAGACACCTATTTACATAGTAGACACCTATTTACAAAGTAGACACCTATTTACATAGTAGACACCTACTCACATAGTAGACACCTATTTACAAAGTAGACACCTATTTACATAGTAGACACCTATTTACAAAGTAGACACCTATTTACAAAGTAGACACCTATTCACAGAGTAGACACCTATTCACATAGTAGACACCTATTTACAAAGTAGACACCTATTTACATAGTAGACACCTATTCACAAAGTAGACACCTATTCACAAAGTAGACACCTATTTACAAAGTAGACACCTATTTACAAAGTAGACACCTATTTACAAAGTAGACACCTATTTACATAGTAGACCCCTATTTACATAGTAGACCCCTATTTACATAGTAGACACCTATTTACAAAGTAGACACCTATTTACATAGTAGACACCTATTTACATAGTAGACACCTATTTACAAAGTAGACACCTATTTACAAAGTAGACACCTATTTACATAGTAGACACATATTTACAAAGTAGACACCTACTTACAAAGTAGACACCTATTTACATAGTAGACACCTATTTACAAAGTAGACACCTATTCACATAGTAGACACCTATTTACATAGTAGACACCTATTTACATAGTAGACACATATTCACAAAGTAGACACCTATTTACATAGTAGACACCTATTTACAAAGTAGACACCTATTTACATAGTAGACACCTATTTACATAGTAGACACCTATTTACATAGTAGACACCTATTTACAAAGTAGACACCTATTTACATAGTAGACACCTATTTACAAAGTAGACACCTATTTACATAGTAGACACCTATTTACATAGTAGACACCTATTTACATAGTAGACACCTATTTACATAGTAGACACCTATTTACAAAGTAGACACCTATTTACATAGTAGACACCTATTTACAAAGTAGACACCTATTTACAAAGTTGACACTTATTCACATAGTAGACACCTATTTACATAGTAGACACCTATTTACATAGTAGACACCTATTTACAAAGTAGACACCTATTTACAAAGTAGACACCTATTTACATAGTAGACACCTATTTACATAGTAGACACATATTCACAAAGTAGACACCTATTTACAAAGTAGACACCTATTTACAAAGTAGACACCTATTTACAAAGTAGACACATATTCACAAAGTAGACACCTATTTACATAGTAGACACCTATTTACAAAGTAGACACCTATTCACAAAGTAGACACCTATTTACATAGTAGACACCTATTTACAAAGTAGACACCTATTTACAAAGTAGACACATATTTACAAAGTAGACACCTATTTACAAAGTAGACACATATTCACATAGTAGACACCTATTTACAAAGTAGACACCTATTTACAAAGTAGACACATATTTACAAAGTAGACACATATTCACATAGTAGACACCTATTTACAAAGTAGACACCTATTTACAAAGTAGACACCTATTTACAAAGTAGACACCTATTTACAAAGTAGACACCTATTTACAAAGTAGACACCTATTTACAAAGTAGACACCTATTTACATAGTAGACACCTATTTACATAGTAGACAACGTTTACACCTATTTACAAAGTAGACACCTATTTACAAAGTAGACACCTATTTACAAAGTAGACACCTATTTACATAGTAGACACCTATTTACATAGTAGACACCTATTTACAAAGTAGACACCTATTTACAAAGTAGACACCTATTTACAAAGTAGACACCTATTCACAAAGTAGACACCTACTTACATAGTAGACACCTATTTACAAAGTAGACACCTATTTACATAGTAGACACATATTTACAAAGTAGACACCTATTTACATAGTAGACACCTACTCACATAGTAGACACCTATTTACAAAGTAGACACCTATTTACAAAGTAGACACCTATTTACATAGTAGACACATATTTACAAAGTAGACACCTATTTACATAGTAGACACCTACTCACATAGTAGACACCTATTTACATAGTAGACACCTATTTACATAGTAGACAACGTTTACACCTATTTACATAGTAGACACCTATTTACAAAGTAGACACCTATTTACAAAGTAGACACCTATTTACAAAGTAGACACCTATTCACAAAGTAGACACCTATTTACATAGTAGACACCTATTTACAAAGTAGACACCTATTTACATAGTAGACACCTATTCACAAAGTAGACACCTATTTACAAAGTAGACACCTATTTACAAAGTAGACACCTATTTACATAGTAGACACCTATTTACAAAGTAGACACCTATTTACATAGTAGACACCTATTTACAAAGTAGACACCTATTTACATAGTAGACACCTATTTACAAAGTAGACACCTACTCACAAAGTAGACACCTATTTACAAAG
>NW_022982789.1:0-26244 GCF_902652985.1 Pecten maximus | reverse complement strand
ATTCTGTATATATAGATTATGTTTCTTAAGTTTCTGTTCTTGTAAATAGTTGATTTTAGTTTTAATTAGGCAGTGATTGGCCAATGTGATTTAACTTGATTATACTCTGGGAAATCATCCAGAGTTGAAAAAAATGAATGTCAGTTGCCGCATACATCAGCTAATACATATAAACATACATACACACACACGCACACACACACACACACACACACACATACTCGGGTTACTGTAGTTGTGAACCACCAACTGTAAACCAACCTTATGGACACTTCTGTTTATAGTAACGAAAACAAGTGTTGTTCTTTCGAATTAAGGACAAATCCATTACAGTTGTGTATACACTCATTAAATTTTGAGGTAAAACCATAATTTAAAAAACTACGACACCCGTACTTGTGGACACAAATTTCGCGCTGTGGACACCGTGTCCACAAAGACAGTGATAAATATGCAATACACACACTATATATATATATGAAGTCACTGACGGAGAAATGTTGTTTTATCGAAATATTTTTGTATGACATTTCGACTGAATAATAAATAAGCGATGTCATATCATTAAACGTTCACATCTTTAAATTGTATGTACTTGGAACAAAATGTCTATTACAGACCGACCATTCCATAAAATGGTGCGATCTAGGTTGTCATTGTTATCAGCAGCATATCTAAATATATTGTTGGTATGGCCCACGCTAGATTTTGTTTTCAATGTGTAAATGTCGCCAGCATCAGTATTGTCAACTGGCTGTAAATAGTTAATGAATAACAGAGTGATATTTCAAATAATTTACACCATTACCAAACAAGATACAATTGAGGTAAATAAAAATAATAAGATGTAGTTGTATGATTAATGTTCATATGGTATTTTATTCAAAATAGCAATAACATTTACATTCTAACGTTCACAACAACAACTACAAAGTTTATATTCGGTAACTTTTATTCCGAAAATAAAATGATTTCAAGATCAAATTTCGATTTACATTTTTTCAAATAATAAAGAACATCCTCTAATTTTTTTGAGATTCAACTATTCAGTTTATATCTATTCAGTTTATATCAATTAATGAACAAATTAAAATCAAATCATATAATATCATTAACATATGTAATGTCAAAGGAACAAATATGAGTTTTTTTTACAGTTTCTTTATGTATTCAAACGTGTACCAAATAACAGTCATCGCGATTAATTGTTTTGACATGTAAATATCATTTCACATCTTTGCTATAGGTCACAGTAAAACATTGCTTTGACATCACCGTGTCCACAATGTTATAACATACATCAAAAACATGGATGCAAGATACAGTTACATATATTTGGGGCACGTAACTGACTAATGTAGATTCCAAGACAGACTTCCGACAATTTAATGATATCTTATTCAGAACACTAAATAAAATTGTTCTCTAAATATTTAAAATCAATAAAAGTCATTTCCATGTATAGTAATCGTTTCATGTCTTTCTATATATGTATTTCTTTATCATAACATTACAATGTTAACACACATCAGTGTACTGCTATATAACCCTGCCTTGTGGACACCGTGTCCACAATGTTTTCACACACATCAGTGTACCGCTATATAACCCTGCCTTGTGGTCACCGTGTCCACAATGTTTTCACACACATTAGTGTACCGCTATATAGGCCTGCCTTGTGGACACCGTGTCCACAATGTTAACACACATCAGTGTACCGCTATATAACCCTGCCTTGTGGACACCGTGTCCACAATGTTTTCACACACATAAGTGTACCGCTATATAACCCTGCCTTGTGGACACCGTGTCCACAATGTTTTCACACACATCAGTGTACCGCTATATAACCCTACCTTGTGGACACCGTGTCCACAATGTTAACACACATCAGTGTACTGCTATATAACCCTGCCTTGTGCCTTCGGGGAGAATGTGGAAGCATCATGGCGGCGTTTACTGTTAAGGAATCAATATGTCACTACATCGAAAATAAGTCAAAAGTATTCGCTTCGTTCTTAGATAATGCCAAAGCATTTAACAGTGTATGGATAGAGGGGCTATTACATAAGGTGTACAGACTCGGTTTTAATGGAAAATTCTGGAGAATACTAAAACATTCGTTCGAGAACGTGACTTCGTGTGTGCTTTACGAAGGCAAAACCAGCAGAAGCTATCCGGTCAAACAAGGGGTCGGTCAAGGGAGAACTTTGTCAGCATGGCTGTTCCTTGTGATGATAAACGATCTCGCAAACGCTCTGGATGACGCGGAACAGGGGTTACATATACAAAAATTACATATCCCCTGTGTGTTTTTAGCCGATGACACGCTACTATTAACGGGAAGCATCGCAAAGCTTCAAGCTCAATTAGACATTGTATTTGAGTATGCTAAAGAGTGGAGGCTAAACTACAACTCTGCTAGTGATGGAGTTTTCATATAAGAGACGATTTGCCAATAGCAAAACAGCCGTATGTTCTCTGGGAGACGCGATTATCCAATGGGCCGATACAAAGACTTACGCGGGAATAACTTTTTGCCCGAACCTAAAAGCTGACGTAGGCATAGAAAGTGCGTGTAGTAAAGGTAGAAGGAGCCTTAACAGTCTAATGAGTGTAGGTGTCCATCCTGGTGGATTAAATCCTCTTATGATTGCGAAGCTCATAAAAACCATTATCCTACCTGGTGTCATATATGGATGCGAACTTTGGGCTAATGACACGCAGAAATCAGCGGACATGTTGAATAGAACTATGCGGTATGCTGCACGAAGATGCCAAGGTTTTGAGGAAACTTCGCCATCGGCCATAACTACTAGAGCTATAGGCTTACCCGATGATTTATGGTCTGAGGTAGAAATAAGAAAACTGTACCTATGGAACAAGCTTTGTAACGCTAAATCGTCATTTGTGTGGAAATCTCTTTTTATCATTCGACTGTGCTCATTTATGTTCACCGCGCAAACTTTCCAAAACGTGAGCTTCGTTGTAGACATTCTACAAACAATGGTAAAATATCAGATAGAGTCATTCTTTTTCGAATATATCCTTTCTGGTACGTGCTGTAGAGAGTTTCAGTGGAAATCGTTTGTTAAGAAAGTCGTGACAAACTATCATTTTGATGCATGGTGTCAAACGTGCGAAAGTCGTCCCGATTTGTTATACTATAGAGCTGTCCATCAAGATATTGGACCAAATCCACTATGGTTACTGACTTTGAAGTTCCCTAAAATGACATGGAAAATCTGTGAACTAATCAAACTTTCCTACAGAGTTGATCTCAAAAATGTGATGTGCAAACTGTGCAATAAAGCTGTTAACAACGACGTTAAGCACTTTCTATTACAATGTCCTGCACCGTTCCAAAGCAGAGACATGTTACAAGAACAAATTGTTCATTGTATAAGTGTTGACAAGTATGTGCAATACGATATGATAGGAGAAGACGAGAAGTGTTCATTCATACTCGGCGGAAGGCACGACATCATCTTGGGTGACGAGGAATGGGACAATTTAATTGTTGCTATTAGTGACAAACTTACTGAGATGTTTTCCGAAATGACCAAACTTCTTCAGAAGAGTTCTTGACTTTTTATAATCTGATCAGAACCATGATTATGTACATGAAATAATTCTTTGTTTAAATCGTTACACACAAAATGACATGATAATGTAATCTCTCAAGAGGAAATAAAGAATGTCTGTCTGTCTGTCTGTCTGTCTGTCTAACCCTACCTTGTGGACACCGTGTCCACAATGTTTTCACACACATCAGTGTACCGCTATATAACCCTACCTTGTGGACACCGTGTCCACAATGTTAACACACATTCGTGTATACCGCTATATAACCCTGCCAGTGTACCGCTATATAACCCTGCCTTGTGGACACCGTGTCCACAGTGTTAACACACACATTAAAACAAGATGCGAGATATAATTACACATATTTGTGGCACGTACCTGATTTATACCGATTCCAAGACAGGCTTTCCACAATTTAATAATATCGCGATCAGAACGCTAAATAAAAGATATTTTGAAAAAAAAAAAAATGAAAAAACCCGACAAAATCTATCTTCAGACACATGCTCTGTATTGTCATGTTAGTCTTTTATTCTAATGTGTCTGGAGCCTGATGCTGTAATGGAAATATTTAATATTGAATTGATATATACATATAAAACCAAATGAACCTCTGAAAGCAATTAATTATTCCTTGCGACGTCTGTTTGTTATAATAAAAACTTGCTTGATGGAGTCCTCATTTTTTTTTAGTTATCAAGCTTTTTTAAGGGTAACTGCGACCACATGCAAACACTTTAAAATAAACAAAGTCAAAACATCATTTCACATATTTGCTATACATGTACATTTATCAAAAAGGGAGCCTGAAGTTGGTTCCGAGTTCCTTTTAAGAAAAACGGAACTAGAAATTAGTTTCCTAATTCCTTAAAGAAAATATTCTACGTACTGTATCTCACTATGAGACCCGAATCTGAAAAAGAAATAATATGTCAACGAGTGTAAGGACACTTATCAGTCGGGTAGAAACTTTACGGGTCTTTGTCCTTTTTCCAGTTCCGTTTAAAATAAATGAAACTAGAATCCAGTTTCGAGTTCCGTTTAAGAAAAACGAACTACTATGTATAAACTTTACGGGACTTGGTCCCAGTTCCGAGTTCCGTTTAAGATAAACGGAACTAGGAACCAGTTCCGAGTTCCGTTTAAGGAAAACAGAACCAGGAATTAGTCTCCAAATTCCTTTTAGAAAATATTCTACGCACTTTCTCTCATTACAAGACCCGAATCTGAAAAAGAAATGATATGTCAATGAGTGTAAGGACACTTATCAGTCGGGTATAAACTTTACATGACTTCGTCCGTGTTCCCAATGTATAAGCTTTATGGGTTTCGTATGGTGGCTCGTTAGGGCCAAGTATCACATCTCGCATTCTCGCACTCTCGACGTTATGTCGAAAACGCGAGAATGCGAAAACGCGACAGCGAGGGAGCGAAAAACGCGAGAATGCGAAAGAGCGAAAAGGCGAGAATGCGAAAACTCGACGGCGAGAATGCGAAAACGCGACGGCGAAAACGCGAGATTAATCTCGCACTCTCGCCGTCGCGTTTTCGCATTCTCGCGTTTTCGACCTAAGGTCGAGAGTGCGAGAATGCGAGATTAGACCTTAACGGCCGCCCTCGCACTCTCGCTCCCTCGCGTAAGGAAGTCTGGTAATAGATAGAACCTCATCATGACAGTTTTGTTGTGTGTATATCTGTGGGTGATGGAGGTGAGTAAGATCGAAATCCAGGAAAAAATGTTTAATAGGTCTGATACACTGACACACTGACACATACATAGGCCTAACTGTTTTATATGCTACCTTCGATTTACTACATGAGCCGCAATTATTGAAGTAATAAGCAAACAATTTAAACGTTGTCTAAGAATATCATCTACAGTACATTCAATGATTAATATTATACATTTGTATATTTAATTTTAATGAAAACAGAAATACCAGGGATGATATATTTGGGGATTTGTTCTTCAATTATTACACAAATTTGGAATACCAGTAGTATAAGGTAAGTAGGCCTAATATATGCAGTAGCCACTAGATAGCGATGTATAATGTCTTTTACGCGAGGGAGCGAGAGTGCGAGGACGGCCGTTAATGACTAATCTCGCGTTCTTGCGTTCTCGACCTTAGGTCGAGAACGCGAGAATGCGAAAACGCGATGGCGAGGGAGCGAAATTGTGACGGCGAGAGTGCGAGATTAATCTCGCGTTTTCGCCGTCGCGTTTTCGCATTCTCGCCGTCGAGTTTTCGCAATCTCGCGTTTTCGCTCTTTCGCATTCTCGCGTTTTCGCTCCCTCGCCGTCGCGTTTTCGCATTCTCGCGTTTTCGACCTAAGGTCGAGAGTGTGAGAATGCGAGATTTGATACTTGGCCATAACGAGCCACCATAGTTTCGGTCCCAGTTCCGAGTTCCGTTTATGATAAACGGAACTTTGAACTCGGAACCAACTTCAGGCTCCCTATCAAAAATGCCTTGACATCCCTGTGTCCATAATGTTATTATACACAATTGTGTATTGCTATATAATCCTGCCTTGTGGACACCGTGCCTACAACGTTATCACACACATCAAAACAGGATGCAAGATACAATTACAATTATGACATGTGAATGTTCAATTTTACTTGAAATATACACGTAAACAATTTTATTCGACACAGAGACAAATAATGGCTTCAGTCTATAAGTCAGACAGATAAGTAAAATAGATTTATGATTATTTAAACTCAAGAAAATTGTAAACAAAGTAATGATTATATATCTGTCTTCAGACACATGTTCACTTTTGTCACCGTTATATAATGTATCTGTCAGGATCTTGTTGTTCAAATACAAACCTTTAATATTAAATTGAAATATTCATTTCAAACAAAAAAGAACTTTGAAGATTTAACAACATATTTTTGTGCCATCTTAATGCAAATCAATCAGAGAGGCACCAAAGTAATAATTACATTTCTGTCCTCAGACGGGTGTTTTGTTTTTCACCGTTAGTCACTGCCTCTTATATACGAAAGCCAAGTGTTAATAAGATAAACTACAGTTAATTGATACATCCTAAAGCGCGAAAAGAACACGTTATTACGGAAAAAAGTCGCTTATTTTCTTTATAAGAAAAAGACGTAAAACGGCAAAAAAAACATTTAATAACGCAAATCGGAACACGTTATGACGCGAAAAAAAACGTAATAACGCAAATTGAAACACGTAATAAGGGAAATCGACACACGTATAAAAAGTAAATTGAAAACGTAATAACTTCAATCGATACACGGAATAACGTATTTCGAAACACTTATTAACGTAAATCGAAACACGTAATAAAAAAGTTTGTCATTTTTTGATACAATGTCCATTGACACATCAAATATTTCAAAATGATCCGTTTGATTTATGATGATCAACAAGGTTTTTGTTATATTTTTTTTTTATTTTAGAGTTAATTTAGTGGCTGTCGGATGAGTCATATTCTGAATTCGATTCATGGAACAACTAACTTAAGAGTGCTTCAGTTGTTGAGATTTTGATATATCAAATGCTGTCAATGTTTTCGATTCTAAATTACATTAGAACAAACTTTTGTGTGTGTTTATTGCAAAATGGTCATTGCCGACGAACAGAACATAAAATAGGCACATGCATCATCATTTACGGACTTGGTTATGCCTACGGAATCTATTCTGGAAAGAGTCCAAGATGAAACGGTCTAATTTATTAGTTATTTTCAACATACATTTGTGTATTAGGAGTTCATTTTATGATTTTAAATGAGCCTTGTATACAAGCATCTACATACACATATGTTCTTCTGAAAAAGCTTATAGCAACTCTTTCTGAATAAGCTAGTATTGATTACATTTCCCGTTGATAAACCCAATCGGAAGTACACATTTATGTTCCGGTCCATCTCATCCATCGTCTCTATGACAGAATTTGCAAATGCGTCTTATGGATGAGTTTATAGGCATGGAGTACGCAATAATGTGGGCTTTTTTCGTTATTACCTGTTTTGATTTGCATTGTTACGTGTTTGTACGTGTTATAACGCCTTTTCTGCGTTATCACGCAAATAAGCGGCTTTATTTCTACTTTAGTGTGGTTTTTTTCGCGTTTTAACGTGTACCAAGTAACTATATTCTATCCTATTCACACTAATGAGCTGTACTAATGAGCATGGAGGTTGGTGCTGAATTGTTTTTTTTTAAGTAGACGTTTTTTAGCAAACGCATCGAAAGAAAATTCTGTTTTATTATTTGTGGTTGTTTGATTGTAAATTTTTATATAAAAAAATGCTTTAACATTTTACACATGTTACACACAATAGTGTCCTGCCTTGTGGACACCGTGTCTACAATGATGCCACACACATCAAAATAGGATGCAACATACAAATGTGCAATCGAAAAATTACTTTGATCTGTATTTTGTTTGGTGTTATGTGAACACTATACTAATGTTAATATGTGGTTTGATAAGGTAACCTTCAATGTTACGAAATATACATTTGGGTACAGTTCGAATTGATGTTATTGTCTCTTTTGCTTTGTGGCCATTCTGCTAACTATGTACTCATAAGAAAACAAATGTAAATCAGTTACTAGTTGTTATTGAATGACATGAAATTGGATGTTATGTCACGTATGGAACTAAGCAAACGAAACAATTTGTCACTTTTAACGGTTTTATTTTTTAAAAGAAAGGAATAAAATCTTATGTAAAATGAATATGCCATTTTGAGTAGCTATTCGGTACATCAGTGACACTCGTTTCAGGGTCAGTTTAGTTTATCTTTAGAATTCAAACGAAACCAGTTTTAAAAAATGTTTTGAAAACAATGTCAAAAGCTGTGAAAGTTGGTCACATAAATATATCTTATAACGTCTACATGGTTTGGGTAAAACAAAACTGAGGCTGAAAAGGCAAAGACGTGGCTATCCATTTTAATCGACCAGTTTTATCGTTGCGTTTGCTACACCACGTTTAGCATGATTGACAAGGCGACCAAGACTTTCTCCTGTGGTCAGTTAGAGTTCCTCCGTGGCATCGATCCTTAAAAAACAAAACAAAAATAAAATGCAAGATTAATGTTAGATATTGCCAATAAAATATCAAAGTCTGAATCACAATTTACATATTTACTTGAATCATGGGTGCTCGTTTCTATTAATATTTTCGGAATTGTGTTTGATCTATTTCAAGTTGATGTTTTAGTTGCCTTTCAGTATCTATATTTTTTTTGTTCTTATCATCACTGATGAGTCATTGAAGGACAAACATCTGAATTGTGCAGTCTTATTTAAAGGCTGTTTAATATCGTGTATGCCTTTTGTACAATCCTACAATGTATACCATAGCCTGAAGTTGGTTCCGAGTTCCGAGTTCAATTTAAGTAAAACTGAAATACTATGTATTAGCTTTATTGGTTTTGGTCCCAGCTCCGAGTTCCGTTTAAGAAAAACTGAAATACTATGTATTAGCTTTATTGGTTTTGGTCCAAGTTCCGAGTTCCGTTTAAGAGAAACGGAACTCGGTCTGGTTCCCTTTAAGAAAAACGGAACTAGGAACCAGTTCCGAGTTCCCTTTAAGAAAAACGGAACTGCAATGTATTAGCTTTACGAGTTTTGGTCCCAGTTCTGAGTTCCCTTTAAGAAAAACTGAATTATTATGTATGAGCTTTTTTGGTTTTGGTCCCAGTTCCGAGTTCTGTTTAAGAAAATATTCTATGTACTTTATCTCAATATGAGACCCGAATCTGAAGAAGAAAAACTACATGTGGCAAATGGATGCAAAGTCGTTTATGAGTCACGTATGAATTTTACGGGACTTGGTCCTAGTTTTCAGTTCCGGTGAAGAAAATCAGAACTCGGAACCAGAGTCCGTTTAACCAGTTGTGAGTTCCGTTTACGTAAAACGGAACTCGGAACCAGTTCCGAGTTCCGTTTAACCAGTTCCGTGTTCCATTTAAGAAAACGGAACAACTATGTATAAGCTTTACGGGTTTTGGTCCCAGTTCCGAGTTCCGTTTAAGATAAACGTATATTGGTTATATTTTTGTATTTTACTATCCTGAAAAACTATAAAAATAAAATAAATACAAAAAAAAAAAAAAACCAAAAAAAACCGGAGACGATTTGTTAAGAAGAATACAAGTTATCGCACGGAAACAAACGTATGAATAAATTTAATATTTTCAGTAGCAGATCATGTGAGCTCTGACTTACAAAACTCAAATGCAATCCCAAGCATCCCCTCCTCGCGGGAACAAAGCAATATGTCTCTCCAAAACTTACGGGGGAGACATAATTAATGGTTATCATTTATTCGATTTATTTATATTAATAATTCCATTATTGATATCATTAATTCAAGGAATAAAGTGATATCAATACGAATTGTTGATATAATTTATTCATTAAATGATAACATAGATTAGAATTCGTGATATCGTTAAATCATTTAATGATACCATATATTCCAATTAGTGATATCACAAATTGTAGATTTAATCTAATCATTTAGTCTAATCATTGACAGCGAATAACAAGGAAGGCCTTTGGCAACAGCTCCTTAGAAGTTTCTTGCTACACCGCGTATTTCTTTGTTTCCAGGTGCCAATGAAAGAACTGTTAAATATTATTCAATGAAATTGTATTTTTTTTATTTGTGGTGAATAAAACTTCAGTAATACCAATTAAAGATTTTTTCCCAGTCGTCATATAGACATTTCACCTCAACCCTAGAAGCCATATTAAAAAAAACCAAAATGGCGTATGAAATATACTTTGCAGTTATTGCTTTGTTTGTGTACTTTAACTTCACACATATAGATATATACATTAACTACAAATAAAAACTCATATCTCCCTCCATGGACCCACATTTCGCGATATCTAGAAAGCTGCTTTAACAAGCTACTTGTAATTTACGAAAGGGTAAAAAAACAATGTACTATGAACGAAAACTGCGTTGTAACATTCTCTCATGGAGGTTACAACACAACAATGTCTCGTAATTTTACAACACTTGTCGTGTTGTTATCCTTTTCCCCAGAAGTTACAACGCACGCAATATTTTCTTAAACGGAACTAGGAGCTGGTTCCTAGTACCGTTTATCTTAAACGGAACTGGGAACAGGGACCAAAACCCGTAAATCTTTCACATAGTAGTTCTGTTTTTTCTTAAACGGAACTCGGAAATGGTTCCTAGTTACGTTTATCTTAAACTGAACTCGGAACTGGGATCAAAACCCGTAAAGCTTATACATAGTAATTCTGTTTTTTCTTTAACGGAACTCGGAACTGGGACCAAAACTCGTAAAGCTAATACATTGCAGTTCCGTTTTTCTTAAACGGAACTCGAAATGGGAACAAAACCCGTAAATCTTTCACATAGTAGTTCTGTTTTTTCTTAAACGGAACTCAGAAATGGTTCCTAGTTACGTTTTTCTTAAACAGAACTGGGACCAAAAGCCGTAAATCTTCTACATAGTAGTTCTGTTTTTTCTTAAACGGAACTCAGAAATGGTTCCTAGTTACGTTTTTCTTAAACAGAACTGGGACCAAAAGCCGTAAATCTTCTACATAGTAGTTCTGTTTTTTCTTAAACGGAACTCGGAAATAGTTCCTAGTTACGTTTATCTTAAACTGAACTCGGAACTGGGACCAAAACCCGTAAAGCTTGTACATAGAAGTTCTGTTTTTCTTAAACGGAACTCGGAACTGGGACCAAAACTCGTGAAGCTAATACATTACAGTTCTGTTTTTCTTAAACGGAACTCGTAACTGGTTCCTAATTCCGTTTATCTTAAACGGAACTCGGAAATAGTTTCTAGATTTATTTATTTTAAACGGAACTGGAAGCAAAGACCCGTAAAGTTTATACCTGACTGATAAGTGTCCTTGCACTCATTGAAATATCATTTCTTCTCAAATTCTTATATTGAGATAAAGTACGTAGAATATTTTCTTTAAAAAATTTGGAAACTTATTCCTAGTTCCGTTTTTCTTAAACGGAGCTCGGAACTGGTTCCTAGTTCCGTTTATCTTAAACGGAACTCGGAACTGGGATCAAAATCAATCAAGCTAATACATAATATTTCAGTTTTTCTTAAACGGAACTCGGAACTCCGTTTATCCTAAACGGAACTCGGAGCTGGTTCCTAGTTCCGTTTTACTTACACGGAACTCGGAACTCGGACTCAGAACCAACTTCAGGCTCCCGATAGGGACTACTATATCTGCTTTATAAAGTTGGTATCTGGAACACACTTAGTGGCCTTTCCTTTAATGAGTTTCCCGGCATACTCAAGAAGAAATTAGTAAACAATCTGAGGACGAATACTCCTTTACCTGAGACAAGCGTATTCAATTTGAATATTATAATATTATGATACTTATTTAAATGAAAAACAATACTTTTTTTGCATGGTATCTGAAAATTCTAACAGCTTTTTGCATTTCCAGAACACCATCATTGGTTTGGTGAAATATGTGATTCAACATCAAATTGAAAAAAAATAGAAACTAGTTCATTAATAGTACTGTAATCAAAGAAAATCTGTAAGTGCTTTTTTTTATTTTCTTCTTGAGGATAAAGGTGTTTGCATTATCCTCTGGTTTATAACGCTTTCTCCGTCTTGGTGTGATATCCACCTTTTAGGTGTAAAATTTGACAAATATAATAATCTCAGTATTTCTCAATTAATAGACCACCGACATCACTTTTTTCATTATATTCTACAAATGCTTAAAAACTTAACGAATGTATTTTCGTTGTAGTCATTTAATATAGTATTTCCAAATTACATGAAATCGCAATAAAAACATTATATTAATCTGAATAAGATAAACTTGTGTTTATTGACATATCAAACATTGCTTAATCCTTAAATATAGTGACGCTAAATATTTTTTATAGTATTATTGCATTATATTTGTATATTATCTGGAAATTGCTACTTGTTTTAAATACACAAACATGTTTAGAATTGCAACTTTGCGACGTATGTTCTGTATCCTCCGATAATCTCATTAAATACAATGCGTTTCATTGTTAGAGAGTAATAATAAAAAATCTAATATGTATTGCTAAGTCAAAAATCTTTATATTGAAATATATATGCTAAGAAAATGTTTACAATGACGTACATCACTAATAGTAAGTATATGTATGAAAAGTTCCCATTTTTCCTGTTAGATTTCCAAACAAACATGTGTCCAGCCAGAACATAATCATTTGACAAACAACAAAATAGTCGAAATTCATCAAAAATATTAAATTTACAATGCTTTCGCATATAGTTATATAATTCCAATGTTATAAAACAATCAAACAGAATATCATGTTTCAGCTGATAAACTTTTATGTACATCATTTACCACAAAATATTTCGTAAATGCTCTTTTTTTTCTTAGCCATATCAAATCCCGTTAGATTTATACACTGTTTATAATATGGGATGCATATATTCTACTTTGGTAATTACATATAATCTTATCTTATTTACACCCTCCATATTCAGTTTTATATATTATATATACACAGATATACAACAAAGTAATATACAAAACATTTATCTTGTATCATCATTAAGAAAGCAATAATAGAATCAACTCACCAATGTCCAGGTGTAGTATCGGCAACTAAACTAGGTTTACTGGTGCCTTGGTTTTCTTGACATTTTTGCGAGAAAACTACGGGGTTCTCAGTAGGATAGAATAGTGTTTCTTATATAGATTTACTAATGTAATCAGGTTATATACCCCGTTGGTGCCTCTCATAGACAGTAAGAAACTGACCCGCGCTAGCCACTGCAGCACGATCAGCTGCAGGTGACCCATATAGATAACGTAATTCGCTAGGTGTGTATGTGAGGTGACTTCACACAGCCTACTCAACATATTTTTCCAGCCCTATACACACGGTGTGTATCAGGGTGGTTCACAACGCTGTTATACAGTTTTTCCTTAAATATATTTAGTAGGGTTAAAGTAGACCACTAGATGTGTGTACACTGTGGACACCAAATTATGGTGTCCACAATGTAAAATGTGTCCACAACGTTGGTCTATACACCGAGTATGTGTCCACAACTCCGTAATTCTGAGAGCACACACACACACACACACACACCCACACACACTCCCACCCACCCACATACCCCTCCCCCACACACACTCTGTGTGTTTGAAAGGAAATTTTATTTCAACCCTACCTGATTGGTAGGGTATAATCAAGGGAATCACCATGGCTAATCAAGGACCATAATCAAATATTAAAATAACTATAAACTGAACAGAAACATATTCACAAATGTGACAAAATATGTGTTCTAATGCACAACATACAGGGTATACAACATCAGCTAAAGATAAGACTTGTCAAATTCCTCTAATTTCAAATGAAATTCATCAATGCTTATTGCCGATTTCTACCACAATGCCCTGTGTTATTCAACTCTCACACCATTAGTAAATCATTGCAGCTGTTGATTAACAATCTGTTTATACCACACGTGGTATAAACTCTGTACGCGTTTTGATTGGCTATAACGGTAAAATTTGACCAAAGCTGCAATTGTTATTGACGTCATCGATAATTTAATGACGTCACATTACCGGGTCCCGGACGTCACCGTTACACTTTAATTGCATACGCGAAATTATACTTGGCCACGTTTCCGTTTAATTTAAGCCGATATTATTGTGGTAGAAACAGGTCACACGGCTCGAAATTGTTGGATATGGAATTTATTTCACACTCGTAAGTTATTTTTAAAAAGTTGCAAAAAACACTCGCTTAAACTCGTGTCTTTTGTAACTTTAAAAAAATAACTTACTCGTATGAAATAAATTCCATATCCAATAACACCTCGTTTTGTAACTTCTATTTATCGAATGATAGACATTGCATTTAATTGTATTGTTTTACTTTCCTTGAATGGACAATATATCAAATGGATAATGTATTCTTTGTATTCTGCAAAATCATATTTTTTTTTTTTTTTTTTTTAATTTTTAATTTTTGAAGACATTTTTAATACATGAATATATAATAACCTCATGCACACATACACACCCTCAAACATACACACATCAGTTCCAGAATGTATGGTTTGCCATTATATATCATCGTGATCAGAATAACCTCAAGATCTTTCATTGTCTTAAAAGCAACCTCATCCGCATCATCGTACTCATCATCACCATCGTAATCACATCATCAAACAAGTCAACATACTCTCATCATCATAGTATCATCATCATAATCTCATCATACTCATCATCATAATCATCATTCTAATCATCTTCATAATATCATCATCATTAACTACAAAGGTAAATGCATGTACATAGGAAACCATACAAACTCCTATAAATGTGAATGTACTCTGATAGACATGCATACACCCTCACAAACATACATATTCAGCAAAATCATATCTTGGACGATTGTAAGAACATTAGTTTTTGGTGCTTAAAATTGTTCAAGGCTAAAATCAATTTTTAGGTTTGAATTTTAGGTTAATGTTTGAAGATAATATTAAGGTTCAGGTTTAAGTTTGAGGTTAAGGTTAAGGTTTGATGGTAAGGCTAAGGTCTAGGATTGAGGGTAATGCTAAGGGTGAGGTTTTAGTGTAAGATTTGTGTTTGAGGGTAAGGCTAAGGTTGAGGTTTGAGTGTAGGGTTTATATTTGAGGTTAAGGCTAAGGTTTAGGTTTGAGAGTAAGGTTTATGTTTGAGGTTAAGACTAAGGTTAAGGTTTGAGTGTAATGTTCAGGGTTAAGGTTTAGGCTAAGGTTTATGTGTGAGGTTAAGGCTAAGGTTAAGGTTTAGGTTTGAGGCTAAGGTCTAGGTTTAGGTTTAAGGGTAAGGCTAAGGTTTGAGTGTAAGGTTTAGTGTCAATGTTAAGGCTAAGGTTTTGGTTTGAGTGTAAGGTTTATGTTTGATGGTAAGCCTAAGGTTAAGGTTAAGGTTTGAGTGTAAGGTTTAGATTTGAGGTCCAGGCTAAGGTTTAGGTTTTAGGCTAAGGTTTAGGTTTCAGTGTAAGGTTTAAATTTGATATTAAAGTTGATGGTTTCAATAATTTTATGTATTGAGACTATTTGTTTAGAGTCAGAACAAATCTATGAGCATACTTAGAAACGATGCTACTGAATATATTCCTTTGACTTAGTCTGATCATGTTACATCAAAACATGAGCATGAACAAATCAAATGCTGTTTTTTTCTCCATAACACGTCAAAATTCACTATCATAATCATTAATAATGAAGGAATTAACGGAGAACGAGGAAACAAACAATATAATTATAATCACCAGACAAGCTCATCAGCTAGAGTTATCAAATATATTCTTGAGAAGTCCAAAGCATTTGAAAACTCCATCAAACATTGTGAAATCAATCCAACGGCATGGTTAGGGTAACGAGACTTTTACGCACCGAAGGTATGCATTAATTAAACAAGTGGTTTCCTAAGTCAACGTTGTACTACCAAGTAAAAACATCGACCGGGACCAAGCTGATTAATAAGCACCCAAACTACAAATGAAATCATTACATCACCGATTGGTCTCCACAAGTGACGTCACTATTCAAGATCTAAATATAGATGATCAACTTGATCACTGCGTACTTAGTCCCCTAACCCTCACCCTAACCCTAACCCTTACCCATCTTTTTATCTTTTTTTCGGAATTCAAACATTATTGATATGTATTTAACAAAAAGAAAAATATTCTATTATTACAGTGGCATTCTTTTCCGGAGCAAAACATCTAAAGCAAACGTTACGGGTTTTACCGAACCCAACTTCATCGAATTAAAAGCGGAAAAGGATATATAACACTCGAGACTTATTATCTCCCAAATTCAACGTTGTCTCTAAGATATAAGAAAGGTGTTTTCTTTGGAAAATCACAACCAACATTGGAATTTTGGTATTCTTATTATACACTAATAGTTATGCTTTTAACCACCGCGCCACTTAAAATATCTTATGATTTATTTACTTAATGCATACATGTTAATTGACTGATGAAAATTTATTTTAAATTACAACAATACTAAAATCCTATCTTCAGTTATTAGTGGATGCGGAAGCGTGTTGGAAGAAAAATGATATAAATATTATATAATGATATCTAACCTACATTAGGTATATATTGGTGGAAAACTACGAGCCAGCATTTAAGATATATTGGTAAAAAGCGTTCATATAGCATCTATCTTCAATGCAACAGAGTAAATGTTAGAGATTCTTTGTTCACGTTTTAATTATATCTATAACATCAGGCAATTATCTTAATCACCAGGTACAAAATAAGCATTAAAATCACGTAATTAATTACTATATCCACATAATCTTGAATAAATAAACCGAGGTCCAAAATTTTATAAGGACATTACTTTTTAACGGATACTGACGACAGGCGACGCACGGACGACTTACAACACATCATACAATAAACAAATTCGGCACTTTGTGCTATATGAACTAAAATAAATGCACACAGTTATGAACCAATTACTTATCAAACTTATTCAGAATTTACACTCATTCATTGCAGTCAAGAAATTTCAAAATTAAATGATCTTTCATGAGCTGTTCAGTCACGGTGTTTTTTCCTCATGGTTTTGTCTATCTTCATAGAAACTTTTAGATACCATTCATCGGTATCGTCCCAGAGATGTTTATTTACCCCTTGGCTGAACACATTGGTGTTGAATACTTCACCACGATTTGCTCCCGCATTTGAACATTTTTCTTTTATAAAAGATAATGCCGTAGGCATTTTACTCCAGTTGATTTCCTTTTCTTTGAGCGTGGTGTTATGTCTGTGTGAGTGATTTCTGGAAGCTCCCTGGGGGGTCGAATTAGTAGGTATTTGGATTTCTGGCGTGTCTTCTATTCGAAAAGACTGGCTACTTTCCTGCTTTTCTCCTTCCTGCTGCAGGTTGGGTGCATACAAAAAGGAAAACGCCCCCGCACCAAGAACCTTTCCACAACTACTGGCCACCTTTTCATCCAATCTGTCATCAGATATTTTGTTTTCCAGTCGTTGATACGTTTATTTAGGGCATAAAAAGTTGATCTAACTTCTTTGACAATATCTTTGTTATTTTTCTGTACCAGTGACGTCACTGCCGACATTGTGACATATTCTTCTTCTAAAAAAGAGAATGATTTATTTTCCCTTTTTTTTTTAAATTTATATTGTACATTTATTTAGCATTAGTGTAGGTGATACAGGTGTGTCACCGTGAACACCTGAGGTTAGAGTGAATGTGAGTGTGACGAAGCACGTTCTTTTTATAGCAGCGGCGGCTTGGTTGTATCCACGCATAACAAAAAAGAAAATGTTTGCCCGTCCTTAGGTACGACACTACCATACCTGGGGAATGTCTCGGAAACGATTTTTTGAAATCTGTACATGTATTATTGTTTTTAAATATCAATTGGATGCTTTTTAACTTGCACTGTCAGCTTTAAGAACAATGACCATATTCATTACAAACAATGGAGATGTTGATTGAAAACAATGCCAATCACAAACAATGAAAATGATTAGTACGCACAATGACAGCAATAATTACACTCAGAAAGACTTTATTAAATTTTTCAGCCATAGGCTATCTACCACATGTAACAATTATTTTGAATACAGCGATGTTCCGTGCTTTTGAACAACTACATTGTTGGCTCTGAAAATCCTTCACACGGTTACTCAGGTTATTTCACACCAATACATAGATACATTTTTATAACACGCATTCTCGAAAATATGAAATAATTCTAAGAGGTGGTAGCCACTTGAAAACAGCAGACGTATCAGAAGAAAGTGTGCCATACGACACACCGAGTATGTCTCCCGCTTCTGAACTAATTACAGGTATACGCAGGGTAACACCACATGATAACTCATACACAGAATTAGGATGGGAAACTTTGAGTTACAAAAGATAAAAACAACTTAACCTCATTTTGATGTATAGAATAATTAAGAATGAAACTCAAGATTACCTCAGAGAAATTATTCAACCGTATATTTATGATGAAACAGAATACTTGATGCCCCATTATGTCGTACTGTTGATTATTTTGATTTTTTCCTCATCAATGTTGAATGAAATTAATAGACTATGTTTCTTTCTTGGAAATAATAATGTAAACATCAATATGAAATTACTCCTTTCAAATTGATTAAAGAATAATCATATTATTTGCAAGAGTTGGTTAGGGTTACTCAAAAATAAATATCCTTTTGCTGAAATGGGTTTTTGATCCTCATCAGTGTATGTCCTGTGTTATGCATATGGGCTCTAAGGCCTGACTATGTTGGGGGGAATTCAATATCAAAAACAATTGTGATCCATTGTATATTTATATGAAAGTCAATTATTTATATTTTACTGTCAATCACTGATAACATAATAGTCTAGTAAGTACTTCAAATTAATTACCCTAGTTAAAAGGTTATTTTCCAAAAGAATATTGAATAATATATGTATTTGTCTATATGTCATACCAACTACATTTGTATAGATACCCGAAGCAGAAGACTAAGATAGGCTAGGCCTGATGTCAAATCCTTTTGACTTTTTATGTCAATAACATTTGTGGAAATTGAAATAAGATAATGAGTTTATGATATTTAAACATTAAAAATATTACACAGAAAATGAATTTATACAATCGCATATGGGTCCAACAGGGCACAGACACGTGTGTCATGTTAACGAAACGTGTGATGTAAATAAACATCATATAGATATGTACCAAGATAAAATTAATTTACAATAAACTTTAAACAGTTATCAAATGTGGTTCGACGAAGAAATATTTAGTTTTAGTGTCAGTACGGTAGCAAGGGTAACTACGAGCGTTAATAACGTATTATCAAGTCTGTCAGACTGCCGAGTATCCTGTGGGTAGAAACAGTGCGACTTTATCTGGGTGTGCACTATGTCTTTGACTATTTATAACTTTACCTATATTGCCTGTCATTATTTCCTCACCTTTTTTGTGCTTTTAGTGACCTCATCACTACCACGGAGTGTCGCGTCCGTCTTTTTTTCGTATACCTGTCTGTCTATGTTCCTATCTATAGTAATAATATCAAAACGTTTAATAATGAGGTCTTTTTGATATCTTTTAACTTTGTGTGTCTTATTAAGGTATAGTTGATAAACTATTTTAGAAAATCGCATAACTCTCGTTTTTTTTTTTATTGCTTAGCATATAATCATTTCAACGACGAAATACCTCTTTAAAGTTATGTCACATAAGTGTCACTTATGCTACGTCATTCTCTCACAATGTACTTTCGACCAATTAAAACTTGTATTTATATATACACTTTCTCTTGTGTCTCCTCGTCGATAGTTCTTTCTCCTAGAAAACATTGCTCTTCCTCCTCGTAAGGTACCGCAACGACCTTCTCAAAATCATTCAAGGCTGTAGACATTTCGCTATCGCTCAAACTGAAAAGATGCTCTTCAGTGGCAATCATCTGTGGCTGTTGTAAAGATGTTATATCTCCAGGCACCTGAGAATCATGTACTTCACTACGTTGATATGTCTTTGGGTTCGGGTGCAAAGTACCCACAGCCCCTGTCGGAGGTGTACCTCCTTCTATGCTTTGTGTACATATGCCGAATGCATGAGAAGTTTCGTTTTCATTGTTCGCTTCTTTCATTATACATGTTTCGGCGTTTTCTGATGATTCGGAAATGGTACTATGCATTCCAAAGCCATTTTCTACACAAAGTTCCTCGTTTTGCGTCGAGGACGATATCTCATGTCCAATGGAACGGCTTTCGTTTTCTATTTCGTTTCCTACAATTTTCATGACGCATGTTTCTTCATTCTGATCATCTTCCGTACCCTGAAAAAGGTTAAAAGGGAAACCTAGTAATATTTAAGCTCTTTGACGAATGTGATTAAGTCATAAAATACACATTCACTTTTTGGTATAATTCTTGTATTGTTTGAATGAATTGCTAAAAGGAAAATTATGGTAGTTTTTTATAGTTCATTATCCATGATAATAAGTATGACCATCCATTACTTGCTAGAGGAAATATCAACAAGTTTCATTATACTGAAGGATTAACTTATCTTACTTATTTTCTCCACAGTATTTTATACCTAAAATTAAGATTCATAATAGTTCCTTCATAGGGAGAGCTATAGTCGATCAAAATAATATATATACGTTGAAGTTGAAAAGTCTACGGATTTAAAATTAAGTCCTATAGTTGGTGGACCTAATAGCGCTACTCAACGCTTAAGCTGAATCTAGACCTTATATTGAAAACATTATATAAAAGCGTTAATAGTTATATCAAAGAAGATTTTGATTTTCATGGTCGTTTACCTCGACACACTCAGTGTAATTATAAAGTTGTTATTTTTTATTTAGTTAGTCTCTACACTAACATTCAACATGGTCTAGGTATAGAAGTTGTTACAGCGCTGTGCGCTGAAGTGTGTACGGTACATTTTCAATAGTAGTACAACAACTGTTGATTGGATTGAATCGCCAACCGATAAGCTTGAAATAATTATCGACCTTCCCGATTGGTTCTGTGCCGAAAGGGGCGGGGCGAACACGGAGTATGTGCTGTACCAGGACCGTGGCTGTGTATACACACGTGTGCGATTATATATAATTACATGACTATGCAAAACAACGACAACTTTTACGTTTAAGTTTTAAGCATTTAATAAAGATCCGATACTCGTTGAACACATGGGTTATTACACACATATATATGCAATGTTGTTATGAAAAGTATATTTACGATGCTTTACCTTCCGTGATTATACATATCCACACTGTCGGAAAAATCCAGACATGAACGAAGCAGGGAAATCAAGAGCATCTACAACAGCTAGCTCTAGGAAATTCTCGACCATTGCAGAGTTATATTGCAAACGCCGTTTCATGATTTGGAAAACACATTCCGTAACATTATATTGTGGTGAATATGGTGGTTGGAAAACCAAAGTGACGCCATGTTGGTCAAGTAGGTAACGCAGAATTCTCTCGCCCTGGTGCTGGTGATGAAACCCAGCTATCCATTACAATCACATCACCGCGCGCAAACATAGGATTTCCCAATTCATTTCGCTCTTCCAATGCCTCGCCAAAAAAAACTCAACATCTCCATAGCATTGGACGCTCCGTTCAGAATGTTATAATAAGTGATGCCAAAGAAGCCACAACAAACATTAACAGTCAATGTGCTGTTACTTGCACTATTGTCCTGGTCCCGAAATCGCTATGTCCGTAAGCTCTGTTTCTATATGTAGTAAGCACAGAGGATTTATCAAAAAAGTGCATTTGTTGAGGTGTAAACTCCATCATTTTCGCAAGATACCGAACAACAAGATCATCGTGGTTAACTCTCTCGGTTTCATGGGGAATTTTTGTCTGCTTCTTGTACGATATCCAAAGATCATTTTTCACAACACGATTTAATTTAATAACTGTCGAGACAGATGGAACATTATTTTTGTAACAAATGTTATTTACCAAGAGTTCTTCGCGAATTTCTCTAGCATAAATACTTGGCTTGCATTTCTTTTTGAATTCGACGAATTCCATAACATCTTGAGTCACCTTTTTACTTTTCAGTGGTTTCCGTTTGACGACGGGCGCTCAACACTTTTTCGCATCAAAAATCTTCATAATTTTGTGACATCCTGATTTAGACAAACCGGTCTTATCACTGGTCGCTGAATATGAGAGTCCTTCTGAATGTAGATTAAAAACAGATTTTCTCGTTTCCTCATCTTCACTTTTCCCTCTGGTGTAAACACGGCCCTTGGAATTTTGCATGTTTGAAGTAGTACGTTATATGCGTACCGTCGTGTACACCGTTTAGACCTATAGTTTCCCGGTTTTTTTTGTCAGACACGTAAGTAACCAAGGTGATTTGCATTACATAAGCTCACAACTACATGTGTATAACTGCAACTTGCAAGGTTTAACCAGTTAAATTTACAATATATCTAATATTTATACATTTAAAAGTTTATAATGCAGATGTTCTTTCAATATGGACAACACAATCAGTGTATTTTGAAAATTACGCACGTATTGATTTGATGATCGTCAAGCTCACCAGCCCTTCGAACTTTGTCACCAGCTACAGAGAGAATCTATATATAAATAGTGTCATGACCCGGTCGACCCTTCAGTTCGGTGATATATTTTCCCAATACACTGATTTGAGAGTGGGAAAGTCCATTGTATAGGGTAGATCAATATCCTCCAAAAACTTTACCACATTTCCATATTAAAACCCGCCATTCTCGCAAGATTTACTCATGTGCACACGAGTGCTGAGAAAGGTGTGTGCATTCAGTTCGACCAATCAAATCAACGCTTACTCAGCACGATCAACTTTGTTAGAGTACTGTCGATACACATTAATGTAGTACAAATACCTGTAGTACTAGTGTTACACTCTGACCGCACACACTTCAGCGCGCAGCGCTGTAAACATTGGTTGAACAAAAAAAAGGGGGAAATATGTATTCCGGCTTTAGTAATGAATTTATACGTAAGGCTTAGTATATTGTTTTGAAACACAATACTTTTTTTATTTTGGTCACATACTTTTTTCAACAGATCAAAGGTACTGCAATGGGATTTAAAGTAGCTACCACATATGCGACATTAGTCTTAGGATATTTAGAAGAAACTCTTTGTTCTAAAATTGAATTTAGTTTGATTTTACTGAATTTGATTAAAGTAATTTTTGAAGGTTCCTTGATGCCTTTTATATTCCCTCCTGATACGGAAAAAAAGTTTTTAAGTCCGATATATTCGTAAACGAGAAAAACAGATTTGAAATGAAGCTGTTGAGAACACATCTCGGCTATGTCTGTTCCGGAATTAGCATTGTATGAACCGGTAATGCCGTCGTTATTTTTCCACATTAATTTTCCAATCTTATTAGTTACTGAACAAACCGTTTTTCTAGTCATCAGTGTAAGAAAGCCCAATGTTAATTACTGCCTCGTTAGGCACACGTAACAAATAATCATTATCAACATCCGGGCATTCATAGATCTGTATCAAGGGGCCGCTCGAAAGGCACGCGTGTGTTCACGATATGTAACGGTAATCCATTTTGAGTAGTGAATAGTCGTCAACCGACTCGAGATGCCAATTAAAATTACAGGTAAATCACCCGTGGGCACTTCAATCGATGAAATGCTCGTTACCCTGATTAATCGGTAACTGTGAAATTCTTCGAAGTGTTTTTTAGGCTGTTGCTTGTTGAGAATAACATGACGGCCGGTTTGACCATGTCAATTTTACAAGTAAACTTATACCATGGTCAGTTAAACGGCACCGGTTTGAAGAACAGACAGGTTCCGATTTATAAAAGTATTAACTGCTATAGTTTAAGAAGGAATATGCCAGGACCCCAAATAATAACGAAGGACTAAACAGTGATCCGGATTAAACAAGGGCCGGTTTTGACAAGTATTACTGTATATCCAACTCTACATGGACTCGAACTTTTTTGTCGATATATATATATATACATATTTTTAATTCTGCAATCTGTATGTAATTTAGTCTGATCATACATTTAAACTGAAAATACAAATCCGTATGGCTTCATAGCTTGTCTGACCTAGTCTTACTCCTACCCTTTATGGCAACTTACCCTGTCAGTCACGACCCTGGGGATAGTATGTTTATAGGTCCAATGCGACTTGGCGAGCTGACACAGACAACACTTATTCATGTATGTACCGTGCCGGATATACGAAGCACGTGGGATCGAAGTCCAATCAGTTCCTCTGAATGATGTAATTATAGTTTTGACCAACTCATCATTACAGTCGCCCTGTAATTAAACACAATCAAAAAGTAATTTCGTTTTCGTTAATTTGGAATTTTCGGAGTCCTCATTAAACAAACATTGTCTCTGGCAAAAATACGATACGAGAGTTATACTGATTGCGCGTACAGAACAAAACACGTGAACAGTCATTGAACAAATTTCAATTGTGCTTAAAATTGAGTTGGTGTTCATGGTTTCCCATTATTGACTGATCTATGATGAACTCTAATATATTCAATAACGTAAATATACTAATGTACTCACAGCAATGTCCTCTTCAGAAGCATTTGGCCAATGTTCCCTTGCCCTTTGTTTGAGAAAATTCTAAAAAAGATATATCACGAAACATTTGCAAATAATGAAGTGTAAGGAAATGGCCCTATTTTAAACGTACAACTGGTGACAAAATCATTTGTTTATATACATAACCTGTTATTTTGTTGAAGATTTTTGCATCACGTTGTATCGATAGACTTTTTATGGTTATTGGTATGATAATGCTGTAATTAAATGAAAATCTATGTAATAATTGTAGTCAGTGCTATGTCGAACGGAAGCCCTCCCTACTCCCTGTAAGTGCAGACATGTTATGTACTTAAGGTTCCGATATACAGAGAGGATATTCTATTGACCATAGATACACTGGCATTACTTACCATATTTTATGATAATTTGGAAGATCATGACGTTTGCTGTCATCTATTTATTATATATAGAGATTTATTCCTGTTTTTCTTCTTTCTTTTCTTTTTTTTTTTTTTTTTACATTTCAAATATTTTTGTCCTCTATGAAATGCTATTGAATGTAATTCCGTATCGCAAAGAATTGATTAATTACGTTAAATGAAATATGAAATGATTTGTACAGAGTTCGTTGTTCAATATGAAATATCTATAAAAACAAAATCGTTTGAGATTAGGTGTTTCCTTTTTGAACGTTACTCTCGAAACTGTTTTTGTCGTAAACGTTTAAGTCCGGAAAATAACTTACAGAACATGCTGGGATTTTGACTCTTAAGGGACGTTGTTGCATTAACAAGCGTTTAAAAAGTCTTTAAACTCATTACGAAAGATCATCGTTAAAGTGCGTACAGGAAATTAATATGTGTCTGCTATATTTCCTACTATATGGGTGTATGGCTTATGGTATGTATTTTTTGTGTTGGTTCGGGTATGTCTTTGTTTGTGTTGGTTAGGATATGTCTTTGTTTGTGATAGTTAGGGTAATTATGTCTTTGTTTGTGTTAGTGGATGTCTTTGTTTGTGTTGGTTAGGGTATGTCTTTGTTTGTGTTGGTTAGGGTATATCTTTGTTTGTGTGGGTTAGGGTATGTCTTTGTTTGTGTTGGTTAGGGTATGTCTTTGTTTGTGTTGGTTAGGGTATGTCTTTGTGTGTGTTGGTTAGGGTATGTGTTTGTTTGTGTTGGTTAGGGTATGTCTTTGTTGTGTGTGGGTTAGGATATATTTTGTTTGTGTTGATTATGGTATTTCTTTCTTTGTGTTGGTAAGGGTATGTCTTTGTGTGTGTTGGTTAGGGTATGTGTTTGTTTGTGTTGGTTAGGGTTTACGTTATTGTGTTGGTTAGGGTATGTCTGTTTGTGTTGGTTAGGGTATATCTTTGTTTGTGTCGGTTAGGGTATATCTTCGTTTGTGTTGGTTAGGGTATGTCTGTTTGTGTTGGTTAGGGTATATCTTTGTTTGTGTTGGTTAGGGTATATCTTTGTTTGTGTTTGTTAGGGTATGTCTTTGTTTGTGTTGGTTAGGGTATATCTTTGTTTGTGTTGGT